>NW_026286841.1:0-17500 GCF_023373465.1 Oncorhynchus keta | reverse complement strand
CCAGTGAAACAGAAGAGTGCAAAGCAAAGCAACACCATTGACAAACGAGGGGCGCTTGGTTTGCCTGTTCTGAGAGCAGGCAGCTGAGGCTAAATGCCTTTAATGACATAACAAGGACAGATTTGGTGGCCAAATCACACGGAACCACTGCGGTTCGCACTCGTATTGCTTTGTTAGTAAAACAGGAGAGAAACCCCCCTAAAATCACTATCCACCGCTCCTTTCTTGTACCTCCTTCCATCCATCCTCCTCTCCTCTCCTCCACCAATCGACTGCTCCCTCATTGACATTCAGCACATTTAGTGACTAAGCTTTTTCTCTTCTCTTTCCTCTGCAGGCTTTAATGAAAACGGTGCACTTGATTACACATGGAGAGCGTAAACTGGGAGCCGCTCTCTCATCTCCTGGGATGAGAGTTGTGGAGTCGGATTGGAGGATAAAAGGGCATGGAATAAAGAGGAAACATGCACATCACAGTGTCCTTGGAACTCAAATTCCCAGGGAGCCGAGTGTCAGAATGAAGGGCGTGAGAGAAGGGGAAAAGCCACGGAGCTTCTAGAGGGGAGAGGGGTGTGTATATGTGTTTCAAACAGCTGCAGACTCACACAACCAAACACACACAGACACGTAGGAAAGAAGAGACACCATTTCATCTGAACTGTCTCGTCGTCGCTAACCCAGTTCCATCTTAGGCTATTATGGCGATGAGTGGTGAGGGGACTGACATCTGGTGGCTGATGACGTGCCGGGAGACTGGCGAGGAGTGGCTTATGACGTGCCGGGAGACTGGCGAGGAGTGGCTGATGACGTACCAGGAGACTGGCGAGGAGTGGCTGATGACGTGCCGGGAGACTGGCGAGGAGTGGCTGATGACGTGCCGGGAGACTGGCGAGGAGTGGCTGATGACGTGCCGGGAGACTGGCGGGAAGTGGCTGATGACGTGCCGGGAGACTGGCGAGGAGGGCTGATGACCTGCCGGGAGACTGGCGAGGAGTGGCTGATGACGTGCCGGGAGACTGGCGAGGCAGTGGCTGATGACCTGCCGGGAGACTGGCGAGGATGGCTGATGACGTGCCGGGAGACAGGCGAGTGGCTGATGACGTGCAGGAGACTGGCGAGGAGTGGCTGATGGCGTGCCGGAGACAGACGAGGAGTGGTAATGAAAGCTGATGACGTGCGGGAGACTGGCGAGGGATTGGCTGATGATTTGCCTGGAGACTGGCGAGGAGTGGCTGATGACGTGCCAGGAGACTGGCGATGATGGCTGATGACGTGCCGGGAGACTGGCGAGGAGGCACGAGATGACGGGAAAGCTTTGCAACTTCAACTATTTATTAGACAAAGGAGGCGCGTTCCCCAGCCTTTTGTCTCCCATGATCAATGTTCAGTCGTTTTAGAAAAGAGACGTAATGAAAAAAGCCAACAGGGCTAAACCCTGACGGAATTCATCAGACAACTTCCCCTCTATCGCATCTTGTTTTTATTCAGTATTTTTAGCGCTTTTTGTTTTGTGTTTGTATTAAAAAGGGCAATGATGTCTATTTGGTTTTACATCACAGGCCCACAGTCATGCTATCTATCTCTGTCTCTCTCTCTCTCAACCTCTCTCTCTCTCTCTCTCTTTCTCTCTCTGTCTCTCTCTCTCTCAACCTCTCTCTCTCTCTCTCTCTTTCTCTCTCTCTCTCTCTCTTTCTCTCTCTGTCTCTCTCTCTCTGTCTCTTTCTCTCTCTCTCAACCTCTCTCTCTCAACCTCTCTCTGTCTCTCTCTTTCTCTCTCTCTCTCTCCCTCTCTGTCTCATTCTCTCTCTCTCAACCTCTCTCTCTCGCTCTGTCTCTCTCTCTCAACCTCTCTCTATCTGTATTTTTCTCTCTCTGTCTCATTCTCTCTCTCAACATCTCTCTCTTTTCTGTCTCTTTCTCTCTCTCTCTTTCTCTCTGTCTCTTTCTCCCTCTCTCAACCTCTCTCTCTCTCTCTCTCTCTCTCTCTCTCTCTCTCTCTCTCTCTCTCTCTCTCTCTCTCTCTCTCTCTCTCTCTCTCTTCTCTCTCTCTCTCTCTCTCTCTCTCTCTGTCTTTGTCTTCTCTCATTCTCTCTTGTCTTCCTTCTCACTTGCTCTTTCTTTCTCTTCTATCTCCCTCTTTCTCTCTCTGTCTTTGTCTTCTCTCAAAAGCCTGTTTTTGTTTTCCTTCTTCAAACACTCCAGCGTTTTTGAACTGCCATCTTGAAACAGAGACTTGAGTCCAGTTTCCAGAGCCAGACTGCAGACTGAGAGATCTGGCTGGGTGAGAGAGAGGAGAGGGGGCTGAGAGATCTGGCTTGGGTGAGAGAGAGGATAGGGGGCTGAGAGATCTGGCTGGGGTGAGAGAGAGGAGAGGGCTGAGAGATCTGGCTGTGGTCAGAGAGAGGAGGAGGGGACTGAGTGGGACTCTATGCTCTGAGTAGGGGTTGAGTTGGGGGAGGGGGGTGTAAGGGTTGAGATACAATTTCTGGGCACAGGGGCACTGCTCTCCCTAAAAACAATTAATGAAGTGTTCCTTTGGCCCCAGGCTGCAGGACTTGGCAGGGGACTGGCAGAAGGGAGTGGTGAAGGGGGGGGGCACACGACTCTGGAGACTCACATCACTGTCTGAACCGTGTCTTCTCCGCTAGCTTTTAGATCAGCATTCAACACCCCAGAGATAGCAGCTCTATGGATGCTGACGCTAGACAGGGATGGTTGTTGATATATGCCAGAGTTGGGGAGCCATCTTGGATAAGACGGGGAACTTAACGTTGGAGTGCTCTCACTGTCCATGCATGAGTTGGTGTGTGTCTGTGCACATTATTGAATACATGAATGCAGTGTCTCCATCTATTAGGATGTGTCCCTGTGTCAGCACTCTCAGTAAGGGATGGGGGCTCCAGGGAGAGATCAGGAGAGGGGGGAGAGATAATGGGAGAGGAGAAGAGAGGAGAGGAGGGTAGAAGGGTACATGTCCAGCTGTCACTAAGCCCAGTGATAATGTGTGTTCCCCTGGACAGTGAAATCCACCTCGCATCCCGACCCAGCAATCATTTAAGGCCCTGCCACTGAGACCACTAACCCGGTCAACACACAGCCATTAGTATGAGGGGTGGGTGGGGGGTATTATGAGATGTCATGAGGTTATATAGCACTGCCTGGTCATGAAACATGACTAGGTTCGTTAATGAGGATCCTGGGGGAAAATAAACACACACACGGTCTCACACACACACACACACACACACACACACGCACACACATTCACACACACACACACACACACACGCACACACACACACACACACACACACACACACACACACACACACACACACGTTCACACGTTCACACACAAAAGCAGGGTGATTTGTAGTAATGAACCGACCTTCACTTATTTCACCGACGAGTGTTGCTCTCCCCCGATCGCCAATTACCATTTCGTGTGCGTGGCGAAAAATCCCATAATCCTTTGGGAACAACGGTGTAGCTGAGATAAAAATCCACTTATTAGGTCTGTGGAGGAGGGAGGGGGTTGCAAGGGGGCAGAGGGCTCTCCCTCTCCCTCCCTCTCATTCTGAACCTGATCTAGACTTCAAAGCTGTCAGACCTCCCAGGCCCTTTTAAGATGTTTATTGCACCTCAACTTAATAATGGTCCATATTGAGTCATCTGAACCGCACCCCCACTGCAGACCCCACCGCACCCCACTGCAGACCCCACCGCACCACACTGCAGACCCCACCGCACCACACTGCAGACCCCACCGCACCCCACTGCACCACCACTGCAGACCCCACCGCACCCCACTGCAGACCCCACCGCACCCCACTGCACCCCACTGCAGACCCACCGCACCCCACTGCACCACACTGCAGACCCCACCGCACCCACCACACCCCACTGCAGACGCCACTGCAGACCCCACTGCACCACACTGCAGACGCCACCGCACCCCACTGCAGACCCACTGCACCCCACTGCAGACCCCACTGCAGACGCCACTGCAGACATCACTGCAGATGCCACCGCACCCCACTGCAGAAGCCACCGCACCCCCACTGCAGACGCCACTGCAGACCCACTGCAGACCCCACCGCACCCCACTGCAGACGCCACTGCAGACGCCACCGCACCAATAGTCAACACACCTCTTTCTGAATAATGTGTAGCTGGTTGTAGTTGTCTCTGGGAGAGTTTACGTGAGTGTGTGTGTGTGTCTGTTTCTGCCTGAATTCTGTGTGTGTGCGTGTGTGTGCGAGTGAATGCGAGTGTTTGCGAGTGTGTGTGTGTGTGTGTGTGTGTGTGTGTGTGTGTGTGTGTGTGTGTGTGTGTGTGTGTGTGTGTGTGTGTGTGTGTGTGTGTGTGTCTGCCAGAATCATGTGTGTGAGTGACCCAGTTGTGAGCTAGCCAGCCACACCTGCTCTGCTGCAGAGAGAGGAGAGAGCAGCACTGGTCACCCCAGGAGACCCAACGCTGGGCCCTGATTGGCTGTTGGAGTCTCACTTGCATCATGTTCTTTACTGTTACAGGGACATCTAGACTGAGACTCATAAATCACACAGGGAGGGAGGGAGGGAGGGAGGGAGGGAGGGAGGGAGGGAGGGAGGGGGAGGGAGGGAGGGAGGGGGAGGGAGGGAGGGAGGGAGGGAGGAGGGAGGGAGGGAGGGAGGGAGGGAATAGAGGGAGAGAAATAGAGAGAGAGATGATGACAGCTTTCGTCCATAGGTATGCAGTACAGCAGAAGCTGACACAGACCAGGAGAGTGTAATAGATAATTGACTTAATGAATGAACTCTACCATCAGTAGTCCATCAGTGGATTAGAGATGATGTAATGCATGATGTCTGAAGATAACATGATGGCTATAACCACTCCAACGACATATTCCACAATACAAGGATGAAAGTACCTCTCACACACACACACACACACACACACACACCACACACAGACACACCACTGCAGACATCACACACATGCACACACAGACACACACACACACACACCACACACACACACACTGCACACACACACACCACACACACCCCTTTGGACTAATTAAAACAATGCAAGTTTTTACCCGGACACAAAATAAAGATCATTTGTATAACCTTTCACAGCGGTGTTTAATTAAAGCATATGAACTTGGAGTTTTAATGAAAAGTTTGAGGGAGAGCTTTAACAGTCTGCCACACAGTCATTACTGGAGAGTCAAGCAGCTCTTCCTGCGTCTGAAAACCTCTTTCGATGCTGTGTAGCTGTTCACATTTCATGTTTGGTGGAGTTGTCTCTGGGAGGTTTTGTGTGTGTGTGTGTGTGTGTCTGTTTCTGCCTGTGTGTGTGTGTTCTGTGTGTGTGCGTGTGTGTGCGTGTGTGTGCGGTGTTGCGAGTGTGTGTGTGTGTGTGTGAGTGTGTGTGTGTGTGTGTGTGTGTGTGGTGTGTGTGTGTGTGTGTGTGTGTGTGTGTGTGTGTGTGTGTGTGTGTGTGTGTGTGTGTGTGTGTGTGTGTGTGTGTCTGTGTGTGTTGATTCTATCTTGGTTCCTGTGGTCCCTAGACTGTGATACTTCAGCCCAGTTTGCCTGCTCTGCTGTATCATTTCAAAGGGAAATCACATTTTATTAGTTACATGCCTCCCGGAGACCCAACGCTGGGACCTGATTGGCTGCTGTTGGCCCTCACAATGCATTCAAAAATACGGATAAGAATTAAAAGTAACTAATTAAAGATGCAGTAAAATAACAATAGGAGACTATATACCAGTTAGATGAGAATATGTACATGTAAATTATTAAAGGGACTATATACCAGTTAGATGAGGGAGTAGGTAGGTTATTAAAGGGACTATATACCAGTTAGATGAGGTAATATGTACATATAGGGAGGTTATTAAAGGGACTATATACCAGTTAGATGAGGTAATATGTACATATAGGGAGAGTTATTAAAGGGACTATATACCAGTTAGATGAGGTAATATGTACATATAGGAGAGGATTAAAGGGACTATATACCAGTTAGATGAGGTAATATGATATAGGTAGGGATTAAAGGGACTATATACCAGTTAGATGAGGTAATATGTACATGTAGGGGTAGAGTTATTAAAGGGACTATATACCAGTTAGATGAGGTAATATGTACATGTAGGGGTAGAGTTATTAAAGGGACTATATACCAGTTAGATGATGATGTACATATAGGTAGAGTTATTAAAGGGACTATATACCAGTTAGATGAGGTAATATGTACATATAGGGAGAGTTATTAAAGGGACTATATACCAGTTAGATGAGTGTAATATGTACATGTAGGGAGAGTTATTAAAGGAACTATACCAGTTAGATGAGTAATATGTGGATTAGGTAGATGATGTAATGGGACTATGATACCAGTTAGTTGAGAATATGTACATGAGGGAGAGTTATTAAAGGGACTATATACCAGTTAGATGATAAATGTACATGTAGGGAGATTATTAACTATACCAGTTAGATGAGGTAATATGTACATGTAGAGTTATTAAAGGGACTATATACCAGTTAGATGAGGTAATATGTACATGTACAGAGTTATTAACACTATATACCAGTTAGAGAGGTACATGTACACATAGGTAGAGTTATTAAGGGACTATATACCAGTTAGATGAGGTAATATGTACATATAGGTAGAGTTATTAAAGGGACTATATACCAGTTACACAGAATATGTACATGAGACACAGGACTATATACACAGTTAGATGAGGTAATATGTACATACAGGGACACATTAAACACTATATACCAGTTAGATGAGGTAATATGTACATATAGGTAGAGTTACAAAGGGACTATATACCAGTTAGATGAGGTAATATGTACATGTAGGGAGAGTTTTGGACTATATACCAGTTAAAACATATAGGGAGAGTTATTAAAGGGACTACCAGTTCGATGAGGTAATATGTACATGTTGTTATTAAAGGGACTATTCCAGTTAGCGGTGTTTTAATTATTAAGCATATAACTTAGATGAGTTTTACATGAAAGTTTTAAGGGACTATATACAGGGGTAACAGTCAATGCTACACCAGTTAGATTACTGGAGAGTTATTAAAGGGACTATTACCAGTCTGAAATATGTACATGTAGGTAGTTTCGATGGACTTATCCAGTTAGATGACTGTTCACATTTCATGTTATTAAAGGGACTATATACCAGTTAGATGAGAATATGTACATGTAGGAGAGTTATTAAAGGCACTATATACCAGTTAGATGAGGTAATATGTACATATAGGTAGAGTTATTAAAGGGACTATATACCAGTTAGATGAGGTAATATGTACATGTAGGTAGAGTTATTAAAGGGACTATATACCAGTTAGATGAGGTAATATGTACATATAGGGAGAGTTATTAAGGGACTATATACCAGTTAGATGAGGTAATATGTACATGTGGTTCGTATTAAAGGGACTATATTCACCAGTTAGACTGAGGTAATATGTACATATAGCACCAGTTATGGGACTATATACAGCTCTGAGAATATGTACATGTAGGAAATTAAAGGACTATATACCAGTTAGATGAGGTAATATGTACATGTAGGAGATACAAAGGACTATAGACCAGTTAGATGAGAAATGTACATGTAGGTAGAGTTATTAAAGGGACTATATACCAGTTAGATGAGGTAATATGTACATATAGGGAGAGTTATTAAAGGGACTATATACCAGTTAGATGAGGTAATATGTACATATATATTAAAGGACTATATACCAGTTAGATGAGGTAACATATAGGGAGAGTTATTAAAGGACTATATACCAGTTAGATGAGGTAATATGTACATATAGGGAGAGTTATTAAAGGGACTATATACCAGTTAGATGAGGTAATATATGTACATATAGTTATTAAAGGGACTATATACCAGTTAGTTGAAATATGTACATGTAGGGAGAGTTATTAAAGAGACTATATACCAGTTAGATGAGGTAATATGTACATGTAGGGAGAGTTATTAAAGGGACTATATACCAGTTAGATGAGGTAATATGTACATGTAGAGTTATTAAAGGGACTATATACCAGTTAGATGAGGTAATATGTACATGTAGGTAGAGTTATTAAAGGGACTATATACCAGTTAGATGAGGTAATATGTACATATAGGGAGAGTTATTAAAGGGACTATATACCAGTTAGTTGAGGTAATATGTACATGTAGGAGAGTTATTAAAGGGACTATATACCAGTTAGATGAGGTAATATGTACATGTAGGGAGAGTTATTAAAGGGACTATATACCAGTTAGATGAGGTAATATGTACATGTAGAGTTATTAAAGGGACTATATTCCAGTTAGATGAGGTAATATGTACATGTAGGTAGAGTTATTAAAGGGACTATATACCAGTTAGATGAGGTAGTATGTACATATAGGTAGAGTTATTAAAGGGACTATATACCAGTTAGATGAGGTAATATGTACATATAGGTAGAGTTATTAAAGGGACTATATACCAGTTAGATGAGGTAATATGTACATGTAGGGTTATTAAAGGGACTATATACCAGTTAGTTGAGGGTACATGTAGGGTTATTAAAGGGACTATATACCAGTTAGATGAGGTAATATGTACATGTAGGGAGAGTTATTAAAGGGACTATATACCAGTTAGATGAGGTAATATGTACATATAGGGAGAGTTATTAAAGGGACTATATACCAGTTAGATGAGGTAATATGTACATATAGGTAGAGTTATTAAAGGGACTATATACCAGTTAGATGAGGTAATATGTACATATAGGTAGAGTTATTAAAGGGACTATATACCAGTTAGATGAGGTAATATGTACATGTAGGGTTATTAAAGGGACTATATACCAGTTATATGAGGTAATATGTACATGTAGGGAGAGTTATTAAAGGGACTATATACCAGTTAGATGAGGTAATATGTACATATAGGGAGAGTTATTAAAGGGACTATATACCAGTTCGATGAGGTAATATGTACATGTAGGTAGAGTTATTAAAGGGACTATATACCAGTTAGATGAGGTAATATGTACATGTAGGGAGAGTTATTAAAGGCACTATATACCAGTTAGATGAGGTAATATGTACATGTAGGGAGAGTTATTAAAGGGACTATATACAGGGGTACCGGTACAGAGTCAATGTGTGGGGCACCAGTTAGATGAGTAATATGTACATGTAGGTAGAGTTATTAAAGGGACTATATACCAGTTAGATGAGGTAATATGTACATGTAGGTAGAGTTATTAAAGGGACTATATACCAGTTAGATGAGGTAATATGTACATATAGGTAGAGTTATTAAAGGGACTATATACCAGTTAGATGAGGTAATATGTACATGTAGGGAGAGTTATTAAAGGCACTATATACCAGTTAGATGAGGTAATATGTACATATAGGTAGAGTTATTAAAGGGACTATATACCAGTTAGATGAGGTAATATGTACATGTAGGTAGAGTTATTAAAGGGACTATATACCAGTTAGATGAGGTAATATGTACATATAGGGAGAGTTATTAAAGGGACTATATACCAGTTAGATGAGGTAATATGTACATGTAGGTAGAGTTATTAAAGGGACTATATACCAGTTAGATGAGGTAATATGTACATGTAGGTAGAGTTATTAAAGGGACTATATACCAGTTAGATGAGGTAATATGTACATATAGGGAGAGTTATTAAAGGGACTATATACCAGTTAGATGAGGTAATATGTACATGTAGGGAGAGTTATTAAAGGGACTATATACCAGTTAGATGAGGTAATATGTACATGTAGGGAGAGTTATTAAAGGGACTATATACCAGTTAGATGAGGTAATATGTACATATAGGAGAGTTATTAAAGGGACTATATACCAGTTAGATGAGGTAATATGTACATGTAGGTAGAGTTATTAAAGGGACTATATACCAGTTAGATGAGGTAATATGTACATATAGGGAGAGTTATTAAAGGGACTATATACAGTTAGATGATTATGATATAGGTAGAGTTATTAAAGGACTATATACTTGTGACAATGTGCGGGGCACCAGTTAGATGGCTATGTACATAGGGAAGTTATTAAAGGGACTATATACCAGTTAGATGAGGTAATATGTCTGTAGGTACCGGGACTATATACCAGTTAGATGAGTAATATGTACATGTAGGTAGAGTTATTAAAGGGACTATATACCAGTTAGATGAAATATGTACATGTAGGTAGAGTTATTAAAGGGACTATATACCAGTTAGATGAGGTAATATGTCATGTAGGTAGATTATGAAAGGGACTATATACCAGTTAGATGAGGTAATATGTACATTAGGTAGAGTTATTTGCCATTTGATTAGATGTTCTCTTGTGACTTGGGGTAGAGTGTGTTTGAAGCCTCTTGGACCTAGACTTGGTGCTCTGGTACCGCTTGCCAGGCTTTTCATTCCCATTGGTTGAATGGCTGTAGAATACAAAATTGGGTGAACAGGAGTCGTGGTGTGATTTGACAGGTATGTTTTTGTCTTAGGAGGTTGTGAGTTGTCGTGCTTTTGTTGGCGTTGGAGTGTGTTTGGTTGAGGCGATGTTTGTGTAGTTTTGTTCTGTGTGTGTGTTTCTGTGTGTGTTTGTGTGTGTGTGTGTGTGTTGTGTGTGTGTGTGGGGGGAGTTAGAGTGCCTCTCTGTGCTGCGTCTCTGTTGGTGTGATTAATGACTGTGCGTAGAGGAAGCCACAGAGCTCTGCAGTGCTGCCAGATGTAGACTGCTCCAATTCTTCACTTCTCTCTCCACACCCACTAATGGCCGCTTCACTTTGCTCTAGCAACACCACAGCTACAATGAACCTTCAGCTAGGCTGCATACTCAGCAGAGCTTCAATCTACAACAGAACAACTCTTTCATCAACATTTCTAAAATTGTCATGTAAAACAACCCTACCTAACTACCTAACAGTAAACTGCTCTCATTCGACAACCAATCAACTTGCCTCTCAAGATCTCACTATAGCACTCGGAAACAACCAATTCAAAGCAGAAGTGCTTTTCCAGGACAGGTCACATGGTCTGAAATACATGGGCTCCGAATCCCATCCACTCAAAGAGACATAAGCTTACAGCACAAGGAACCAAACTAATACTAGGAACCAAACTAATACTAGGAACCAAACTAATACTAGGAACCAAACTAATACTAGGAACCAAACTAATACTAGGAACCAAACTAATACTGGAACCAAACCAATACAATAATACTAGGAACCAAGCTAATACTAGGAACCAAACTAATACTAGGAACCAAACTAATACTAGGAACCAAACTAATACTAGGAACCAAACTAATACTAGGAACCAAACTAATACTAGGAACCAAGCTAATACTAGGAACCAAACTAATACTAGGAACCAAACTAATACTAGGAACCAAACTAATACTAGAACAAACTAATACTAGGAACCAATAATACTAGGAACCAAACTAATACTAGGAACCAAACTAATACTAGGAACCAAACTAATACTAGGAACCAAACCAATACTAGGAACCAAACTAATACTAGGAACCAAACTAATACTAGGAACCAAACTAATACTAGGAACCAAACTAATACTAGGAACCAAACTAATACTAGGAACCAAACTAATACTAGGAACCAAGCCCAATACTAGGAACCAAACTAATACTAGGAACCAAACCCAATACTAGGAACCAAACTAATACTAGGAACCAAACTAATACTAAGAACCAAACTAATACTAGGGAACCCAATACTAGGAACTGCAAACTATTAAACCCAACTAATACTAAGAACCAAACTAATACTAGGACCAAACTAATACTAGGAACCAAAACCAATACTAGGAACCAAACTAATACTAAGAACCAAACTAATACTAGGAACCAAACTAATACTAGGAACCAAACTAATACTAGGAACCAAACTAATACTAGGAACCAAACCAATACTAGGAACCAAACTAATACTACAGAACCAAACCCAAACTAATACAAAGAACCAAACTAATACTAGGAACCAAACTAATACTAAGAACCAAGCAATACCAGGAACCAAAATAATACTAGGAACAAAACCAATACTAGGAACCAAACTAATACTAGGAACCCAATACTAAGAACAAAACTAATACTAGGAACCAAACTAATACTAGAACCCAAACCCAATTCTAGGAACCAAACTAATACTAGGAACCAAGCTAATACTAGGAACCAAACTAATACTAGGAACCAAATACCCAAACTAATACTAAACCAAACCCAATACACTAGGAACCAAACAATACTAGGAACCAAACCCAGTAACCAAACTAATACTAGGAACCAAACCCAATACTAAGAACCAAACTAATACTAGGAACAAAACAATAATAGGAACCAAACAATACTAGGAACCAACTAAACTAAGAACCAATACTAGGAACCAAACTAATACTAGGAACCAAACCCAATACTAAAGAACCAAACCAATACTAGGAACCAAGCCACTATACTACTAGACCAAACTAATACTAAGAACCAAACTAATACTAGGAACCAAGCCAATACTAGGAACCAAACTAATACTAGGAACCAATAATACTAGGAAACAAACCCAGTACTACAAACCAAACTAATACTAGGAACCAAACCCAATACTAGGAACCAAACCCAATACTAGGAACCAAACTAATACTAGGAACAAACCCAATAATACTAGGAACCAAACCCAATACTAGGAACCAAACTAATACTAAGAACCAAACTAATACTAGGAACCAAACTAATACTAGGAACCAAACTAGCCACTAGGAACCAAACCAATACTAGGAACCAAACCAATACTAGGAACCAAACCCAATACTAGGAACCAAACTAATACTAGGAACCAAACTAATACTAAGAACCAAACCCAATACTAGGAACCAAACCCTAATACTAGGAACCAAACTAATACTAAGAACCAAACTAATACTAGGTCCAAACCAATACTAGGAACCAAACTAATACTAGGAACCAAACTAATACTAGAACCTAATACTAGGAACCAAACCAATACTATACTAGGAACCAAACTTCAAACCCTAATACTAGGAACCAAACTAATACTAGGAACCACACTAATACTAGGAACCAAAACTAATACTAGGAACCAAACTAATACTAAGAACCAAAACTAATACTAAGAACCAAACTAATACTATAACCAAACCAATACTAGGAACCAAACTAATACTAAGAACCAAACTAATACTAGGAACCAAACTAATACTAGGAACCAAACTAATACTAGGAACCAAACCCAATACTAGGAACCAAACTAATACTAGGAACCAAACCAATACTAGAACCAAACTAATACTAGAACCAAACTAATACTAGGAACCAAACTAATACTAAGAACCAAACCAATACTAGGAACCAAAATAATACTAGGAACCAAAACCAATACTAAGAACCAAACTAATACTAGGAACCAAACTAATACTAGGAACCAAAACCAATACTAGGAACCAAACTAATACTAGGAACCAAACTAATACTAGGAACCAAACTAATACTAGGAACCAAACTAATACTAGAACCAAACTAATACTAGGAACCAAACTAATACTAGGAACCAAACTAATACTAGAACCAAACTAATACTAGGAACCAAACTAATACTAGGAACCAAACAATACTAGGAACCAAACTAATACTAGGAACCAAACTAATACTAAGAACCAAACTAATACTAGGAACCAAACCAATAATAGGAACCAAACTAATACTAGGAACCAAACTAATACTAGAACCAAACTAATACTAGGAACCAAACTAATACTAAACCAAACCCAATACTAGGAACCAAACTAATACTAGGAACCAAACTAATACTAGGAACCAAAACCCAATACTAGGAACCAAACTAATACTAGGAACCAAACTAATACTAGGAACCAAACTAATACTAGGAACCAAACACAATACTAGGAACCAAACTAATACTAGGAACCAAACCAATACTAGGAACCAAACTAATACTAAGAACCAAACTAATACTAAGAACCAAACTAATACTAAGAACCAAACTAATACTAGGAACCAAACTAATACTAAGAACCAAACTAATACTAGGAACCAAACTAATACTAGGAACCAAGAAGGCAATACTAGGAACCAATAATACTAGACAAACTAATACTAAGAACCAAACTAATACTAGGAACCAAACTAATACTAGACCAAACCCAATACTAGGAACCAAACTAATACTAGGAACCAAACTAATACTAGGAACCAAACTAATACTAGGAACCAAACTAATACTAGGAACCAAACTAATACTAGGAACCAAACTAATACTAGGAACCAAATCCCAATACTAGGAACCAAAAACTAATACTAGGAACCAAACTAATACTAAGAACCAAACTAATACTAGGAACCAAACCAATACTAGGAGACAAACTAATACTAGGAACCAAACTAATACTAAGAACCAAACTAATACTAGGAACCAAACTAATACTAGGAGACCAAACCCAATACTAGGAACCAAACTAATACTAGGAACCAAACCCAATACTAGGAACCAAACTAATACTAGGAACCAAACTAATACTAAGAACCAAACTAATACTAGGAACCAAACTAATACTAGGAACCAAACTAATACAAGAACAAACCAATACTAGGAACCAAACTAATACTAAACCAAACCCAATACTAGAACCAAACCCCATTTAAGGACCAAACCCAATACTACAAACCAGAGCAATACTACAAACCAAACCCAGTACTACAAACCAAACTGAACTAGGAACCAAACCCAATACTAGGAACCAAACCAATACTGGAACCCTCTTAGGAACCAAACCCAATAGGAACCAAACCCAATACTAGGAACCAAACTAATACTAGGAATTAAACCAATACTAGGAACCAAACCCAATACTAGGAACCAAACCAGTACAAAATACAGAACCAAACCAATATAGAGACCAGGCAGACTAGGAAGCTGGAGGCGGTACTGCTACTAGGAACCAAACCCCAGAATAAACCAAACCAATACTAGGAACCAAGCAATACTAGAACCAAACCCAATACTAGGAACCAAACCCAATACTAGGAACCAAACAATACTAGGAACCAAGCCAATACTAGGAACCAAACCCAATACTAAGAACCAAACCAATACTAGGAACCAAACCAATACTAGGAACCAAACCCAATACTAGAAACAAACCAGTACTACAAACCAAACCCAATACTAGGAACCAAACCCAATACTAGGGACCAAACCCAGTACTACAAACCAAACCCAATACTACAAACCAAACCCAGTACTAGGAACCATGGCCCAATACTAGGAACAAAACCCAGTACTTCAAACCAGACCCAATACTTGGAACCAAACCCAATACTAGGGACCAAACCCAGTACTACAAACAAAACCCAATACTACAAACTATTATTATTACTAGGAACCAAACCCAATACTAGGAACCCAACCCAGTACTAGGAACCAAACCCAGGGGAACCAAACCCAGTACTAGGAACCAAACCCAATACTAGGAACCAAACCCCAGGAACCAAACCCACAAGGAACCAAACCCAATTAGGAACAAAACCCAATACTAGGAACAAAACCTAATACTAAAAGCAAACCCAGTACTAGGAACCAAACCCAATACTAGGGAACAAACCCAGTACTACAGACCAAACCTAGTGCACAGCAAAAGAACAAACTGAAAGACAATAGAAACTAAATTTAATATTAGAACTAAACAATATTAGGAAACTAAACTAGTAATACAACAAACTCTTCATTATTAGGGAACAAACTTTTCATATAGGGAACAACTTAAAACATAGAATAAATTCTAACATACGAACCGTAAACCAGAACACTTAGGAAACCAAACCAATAGCTAGAACTAAACCTAATACTAAGAAACTAAACCATTGTTTTAGGAACTAAACCAATACTAGGGAACCAAACCCAGTACTAGGGACAAAACCAGTACTACAAACCAAACCCAATACTAGGAACCAAACCCAGTACTTCAAACCAAACCCAATACTTGGAACCAAACCCAGTACTACAAACCAATCCCAATACTACAAACCAAACCCAGTACTACAAACCAAACCCAATACTAGGAACCAAACCAATACTAGGAACCAAACCCAATCTTAGGAACCAAACCCAGTACTATGAAACAAACCCAGTACTACAAACCAAACCCACTACTACAAACCAAAACCAGTACTATGAACCAAACCCAATACCAGGAACCAAACCCAGTACTACAAACCAAACCTAATACTAGGAAACAAACCCAGTACTACAAACCAAACCCAATACTAGGAACCAAACCCAATACTAGGGACCAAACCCAGTACTACAAACCAAACCCAGTACTACAAACCAAACCTAATTCTAGGAACCAAACCCAGTACTACAAACCAAACCCAGTACTACAAACCAAACCCAGTACTAGGAACCAAACCCAGTACTATAAACCAAACCCAATACTAGGAACCAAACCCAATACTAAGAACCAAACCAATACTAGGAACCAAACCAATACTAGGAACCAAACCCAATACTAAGAACCAAACCAATACTAGGAACCAAACCAATACTAGGAACCAAACCCAATACTAGGAAACAAACCCAGTACTACAAACCAAACCCAATACTAGGAACCAAACCCAATACTAGGGACCAAACCCAGTACTACAAACCAAACCCAATACTACAAACCAAACCCAGTACTAGGAACCAAACCCAATACTAGGAACAAAACCCAGTACTTCAAACCAGACCCAATACTTGGAACCAAACCCAATACTAGGGACCAAACCCAGTACTACAAACAAAACCCAATACTACAAACTAAACCCAATACTAGGAACCAAACCCAGTACTAGGAACCAAACCCAGTACTAGGAACCAAACCCAGTACTACAAACCAAACCCAATACTAGGAACCAAACCCAATACTAGGAACCAAACCCAATACTAGGAACCAAACCCAGTACTACAAACCAAACCCAATACTAGGGACCAAAACCCAGTACTACAAACCAAACCCAGTACTAGGAACCAAACCCAATACTACGAACAAAACCCAGTACTTCAAACCAAACCCAATACTTGGAACCAAACCCAATACTAGGGACAAAACCAGTACTACAAACCAAACCCAATACTAGGAACCAAACCCAATACTAGGGACCAAACCCAATACTAGGGACCAAACCCAGTACTACAAACCAAACCCAATACTAGGAACCAAACCCAATACTAGGGACCAAACCCAGTACTACAAACCAAACCCAATACTACAAACCAAACCCAGTACTACAAACCAAACCCAAGACTAGGAACCAAACCCAATACTAGGAACCAAACCAATACTAGGAACCAAACCAATACTAGGAATGAAATCCAATACTAGGAACCAAACCAATACTAGGAACCAAACC
>NW_026286840.1:0-6563 GCF_023373465.1 Oncorhynchus keta | reverse complement strand
GGGTTGGGTACTGTCACAGCATAGTGGAGGAAACGAGAGGGGTTGGGTACTGTCACAGCATAGTGGAGGAAACGAGAGGGGTTGGGTACTGTCACAGCATAGTGGAGGAAACGAGAGGGGTTGGGTACTGTCACAGCATAGTGGAGGAAACGAGAGGGGTTGGGTACTGTCACAGCATAGTGGAGGAAACGAGAGGGGTTGGGTACTGTCACAGCATAGTGGAGGAAACGAGAGGGGTTGGGTACTGTCACAGCATAGTGGAGGAAACGAGAGGGGTTGGGTACTGTCACAGCATAGTGGAGGAAACGAGAGGGGTTGGGTACTGTCACAGCATAGTGGAGGAAACGAGAGGGGTTGGGTAGCTGTCACAGCATAGTGGAGGAAACGAGAGGGGTTGGGTACTGTCACAGCATAGTGGAGGAAACGAGAGGGGTTGGGTACTGTCACAGCATAGTGGAGGAAACGAGAGGGGTTGGGTACTGTCACAGCATAGTGGAGGAAACGAGAGGGGTTGGGTACTGTCACAGCATAGTGGAGGAAACGAGAGGGGTTGGGTACTGTCACAGCATAGTGGAGGAAACGAGAGGGGTTGGGTAGTGTCACAGCATAGTGGAGGAAACGAGAGGGGTTGGGTACTGTCACAGCATAGTGGAGGAAACGAGAGGGGTTGGGTACTGTCACAGCATAGTGGAGGAAACGAGAGGGGTTGGGTACTGTCACAGCATAGTGGAGGAAACGAGAGGGGTTGGGTACTGTCACAGCATAGTGGAGGAAACGAGAGGGGTTGGGTAGTGTCACAGCATAGTGGAGAAACGAGAGGAGTTGGAGTACTGTCACAGCATAGTGGAGAAACGAGAGGGGTTAGGTACTGTCACAACATAGTGGAGGAAGCAGAGGGGGTTAGGTACTGTCACAGCATAGTGGAGGAAACGAGAGGGTTGGGTACTGTCACAGCATAGTGGAGAAACGAGAGGGGTTGGGTAGTGTCACAGCATAGTGGAGGAAACGAGAGGGGTTGGGTAGATGTCACAGCATAGTGGAGGAAACGAGAGGGGTTGGGTAGTGTCACAGCATAGTGGAGGAAACGAGAGGGGTTGGGTACTGTCACAGCATAGTGGAGGAAACGAGAGGGGTTGGGTACTGTCACAGCATAGTGGAGGAAACGAGAGGGGTTGGGTAGTGTCACAGCATAGTGGAGTGAGGAACGAGAGGGGTTGGGTAGTGTCACAGCATAGTGGAGGAAACGAGAGGGTTGGGTACTGTCACAGCATAGTGGAGGAACGAGAGGGGTTGGGTACTGTCACAGCATAGTGGAGGAAACGAGAGGGGTTGGGTACTGTCACAGCATAGTGGAGGAAACGAGAGGGGCTGGGTACTGCTCACAGCATAAAGTGGAGGAAACGAGAGGGGTTGGGTACTGTCACAGCATAGTGGAGGAAATGAGAGGGGTTGGGTACTGTCACAGCATAGTGGGAGGAAACGAGAGGGGTTGGGTACTGTCACAGTGGAGAAACATAGTGGAGGAAACGAGTGGAGGAGAGGGTTGGGTAGTGTCACAGCATAGTGGAGGAAACGAGAGGGGTTGGGTACTGTCACAGCATAGTGGAGGAAACGAGAGGGGTTGGGTACTGTCACAGCATAGTGGAGAAACGAGGGGTTAGGGGTTGGGTAGTGTCACAGCATAGTGGAGGAAACGAGAGGGGGTTGGGTAGTGTCACAGCATAGTGGAGGAAACGAGGTGGGTTGGTCACAACATAGTGGACTGTCACAGCATAGTGGAGGAAACGAGAGGGGGTTGGGTACTGTCACAGCATAGTGGAGGAAACGAGAGGGGTTGGGTAGTGTCAGTGGAGGAAGCATAGTGGAGGAAACGAGAGGGGTTGGGTACTGTCCCACAACATAGTGGGAAACGAGAGGGGTTGGGTACTGTCACAGCATAGTGGAGGAAACGAGAGGGGTTGGGTACTGTCACAGCATAGTGGAGGAAACGAGAGGGGTTGGGTAGTGTCACAGCATAGTGGAAGGAAACGAGAGGGGTTGGGTAGTCACAGCATAGTGGAGGAAACGAGAGGGGCTGGGTACCTCAACACAGCATTAGGTACTGTCACAGCATAGTGGAGCGAGGGGGCTGGGTAGTGTCACAGCATAGTGGAGGAAACGAGAGGGGTTGGGCACTGTCACAGCATAGTGGAGAAACGAGAGGGGGTTAGTACTGTCACAGCATAGTGGAGGAAACGAGAGGGGTTGGGTACTGTCACAGCATAGTGGAGGAAACGAGAGGGGTTGGGTCTGTTACAGCATAGTGGAGGAAACGAGAGGGGTTGGGTACTGCTCACAGCATAGTGGAGAAACGAGAGGGGTTGGGTACTGTCACAGCATAGTGGAGGAAATGAGAGGGGTTGTACTGTCACAGCACTAGTGGAGGGAAACGAGGGGTTGGGTACTGTCACAGCATAGTGGAGGAAATGAGAGGGGTTGGGTACTGTCACAGCATAGTGGAGAAACGAGAGGGTTGGGTACTGTCACAGCATAGTGGAGGAAACGAGAGGGTTGGGTACTGTCACAGCATAGTGGAGGAAACAGAGGGGGTTGGGTACTGTCACAGCATAGTGGAGGAAACGAGAGGTTGGGTACTGTCACAGCATAGTGGAGAAACGAGAGGGGTTGGGTACTGTTACAGCATAGTGGAGAAACGAGAGGGGTTGGGTACTGCTCACAGCATAGTGGAGGAAACGAGAGGGTTGGGCACTGTCACAGCATAGTGGAGGAAATGAGAGGGGTTGGGTACTGTCACAGCATAGTGGAGGAAACGAGGGGGGTTAGGTACTGTCACAGCATAGTGGAGGAAATGAGAGGGGTTGGGTACTGTCACAGCATAGTGGAGGAAACGAGAGGGGTTGGGTACTGTCACAGCATAGTGGAGGAACGAGAGGGTTGGGCACTGTCACACAGAGTGGAGAAAATGAGTGGGCAGAATAGTGGAGGAAACCAGAGGGTTGGGCACTGTCACAGCATAGTGGAGAAACGAGGGGGGTTGGGTACTGTCACAGCATAGTGGAGGAAACGAGAGGGGTTGGGTACTGTCACAGCATAGTGGAGGAAACGAGAGGGGTTGGGTACTGCTCACAGCATAGTGGAGGAAACGAGAGGGGTTGGGTACTGCTCACAGCATAGTGGGAGGAAACGAGAGGGGGTTGGGCATTGTCACAGCATAGTGGGGAGGAACCAGAGGGGTTGGGTACTGTCACAGCATAGTGGAGGAAACGAGAGGGGTTGGGTACTGTCACAACATAGTGGAAACGAGAGGGTTAACACAGCATAGTGGGAGGGTTTGGGTACTGTCACAGCATAGTGGAGGAAACGAGAGGGGTTGGGTGCTGTCACAGCATAGTGGAGGAAACGAGAGGGGTTGGGTACTGTCTGGCATAGTGGAGGAAACGAGAGGGGCTGGTACTGTCACAGCATAGGAGGAACGAGGGGGTTGGGTACTGTCCACAGCATAGTGGAGGAAACGAGAGGGGGTTGGGTACTGTCACAGCATAGTGGAGGAAGTTCGAGAGGGGTTGGGCACCGTCACAGCATAGTGGAGGAAACGAGAGGGGTTGGGTACTGTCACAGCATAGAGGAGGAAACGAGAGGGGTTAGGTACTGTCACAGCATAGAGGAGGAAACAGAGGGGTTGGGTACTGTCACAGCATAGTGAGGAAACGAGAGGGGTTGGGTACTGTCACAGCAGTGGAGGAAACGAGGGGGTTGGGTACTGTCACAGCATAGTGGAGGAAACGAGAGGGGTTGTGGTGGGACTGGGCAATCACAGCATAGTGGAGGAAACGAGAGGGGTTGGGTAGTGTCACAGCATAGTGGGAGGAAACCAGAGGGGTTGGGTAGTGTCACAGCATAGTGGAGGAAACGAGAGGGGTTGGGTACCTGTCACAGCATAGTGGAGGGAAACGAGAGGGTTGGGTACTGTCACAGCATAGTGGAGGAAACGAGAGGGTTGGTACTGTCACAGCATAGTGGAGGAAACGAGGAGGGGTTGGGTAGTGTCACAGCATAGTGGAGGAAACGAGAGGGTTGGGTACTGTGCTACAGCATAGTGGAGGAACAGAGGGTTGGGCACTGTCACAGCATAGTGGAGGAAACGAGAGGGGTTGGGTAGTGTCACAGCATAGTGGAGGAAACGAGAAGGGGTTGGGTAGTGTCACAGTGGCATAGTGGAGGAAACGAGAGGGTTGGGTACTGTCACAGCATAGTGGAGGAAACGAGAGGGGTTGGGCACACTGTACTGTCACAGCATAGTGGAGGAAACTGAGAGGGGTTGGACTGTCACAGCATAGTCACAGCATAGTGGAGGAAACGAGAGGGGTTGGGTACTGTCACAGCATAGTGGAGGAAATGAGAGGGGCTGGGTACTGTCACAGCATAGTGGAGGAAACGAGAGGGTTGGGTACTGTCACAGCATAGTGGAGGAAACGAGAGGGGTTGGGTACTGTTACATAGTGGAGGAAATGAGAGGGGGTTGGGTACTGTCACAGCATAGTGGAGGAAACGAGAGGGTTGGGTACTGTCACAGCATAGTGGAGGAAACGAGAGGGGTTGGGTACTGTCACAGCATAGTGGAGGAAACGAGAGGGGTTGGGTACTGCTCACAGCATAGTGGGAGGAACGAGAGGGGTTGGGTACTGTCACAGCATAGTGGAGGAAATGAGAGGGTTGGGTACTGTCACAGCATAGTGGAGAAACGAGAGGGGTTGGGTACTGTCACAGCATAGTGGAGGAAATGAGAGGGTTGGGTACTGTCACAGCATAGTGGAGGAAACGAGGGGGTTGGGTACTGTCACAGCATAGTGGAGAAACCAGAGGGGTTGGGTACTGTTACAGCATAGTGGAGGAAACGGAGGGGTTGGGTACTGCTCACAGCATAGTGGAGGAAACGAGGGTTGGGCTACTGTCACAGCATAGTGAGAAACGAGAGGGTTAGGTACTGTCACAGCATAGTGGAGGAACGAGAGGGGTTGGGTACTGTCACAGCATAGTGGGAGGAAACGAGAGGGGTTGGGTACTGTCACAGCATAGTGGAGGAAACGAGAGGGGGTTGGGTACTGTCACAGCATAGTGGAGGAAACGAGAGGGTTGGGTACTGTCACAGCATAGTGGAGGAAACGAGAGGGGTTGGATACTGTCACAGCATAGTGGAGGAAACGAGAGGGGGTACTGTCACAGCATAGTGGAGGAAACTGAGGGCTCACAGCATAGTGGAGGAAACGAGAGGGGTTGGGTACTGCTCACAGCAGAGGGGTTGGGTACTGTCACAGCATAGTGGGAGGAAACGAGAGGGGTTGGGTACTGTCACAGCATAGTGGAGGAAACGAGAGGGGTTGGTGCTGCTCACAGCATAGTGGAGGAAAACGAGAGGGTTGGGTACTGTCACAGCATAGTGGAGAAACGAGAGGGGTTGGGTACTGTCACAGCATAGTGGGAGGCTTGAGGGTTGGGTACTGTCACAGCATAGTGGAGGGAAGCAGAGGGGTTGGGTACTGTCACAGCATAGTGGAGGAAAGCAGAGGGGTTGGGTACTGTCACAGCATAGTGGAGGAAACGAGAGGGTTGGGTACTGTCACAGCATAGTGGAGGAAACGAGAGGGGTTGGGTACTGTCACAGCATAGTGGAGGAAACGAGAGGGGTTGGGTACTGTCACAGCATAGTGGAGGAAACGAGAGGGGTTGGGTACTGTCACAGCATAGTGGAGGAAACGAGAGGGGTTGGGTACTGTCACAGCATAGTGGAGGAAACGAGAGGGGTTGGGTACTGTCACAGCATAGTGGAGGAAACGAGAGGGGTTGGGTACTGTCACAGCATAGTGGAGGAAACGAGAGGGGTTGGGTACTGTCACAGCATAGTGGAGGAAACGAGAGGGGTTGGGTACTGTCACAGCATAGTGGAGGAAACGAGAGGGGTTGGGTACTGTCACAGCATAGTGGAGGAAACGAGAGGGGTTGGGTACTGTCACAGCATAGTGGAGGAAACGAGAGGGGTTGGGTACTGTCACAGCATAGTGGAGGAAACGAGAGGGGTTGGGTACTGTCACAGCATAGTGGAGGAAACGAGAGGGGTTGGGTACTGTCACAGCATAGTGGAGGAAACGAGAGGGGTTGGGTACTGTCACAGCATAGTGGAGGAAACGAGAGGGGTTGGGTACTGTCACAGCATAGTGGAGGAAACGAGAGGGTTGGGTACTGTCACAGCATAGTGGAGGAAACGAGAGGGGTTGGGTACTGTCACAGCATAGTGGAGGAAACGAGAGGGGTTGGGTACTGTCACAGCATAGTGGAGGAAACGAGAGGGGTTGGGTACTGTCACAGCATAGTGGAGGAAACGAGAGGGTTGGGTACTGTCACAGCATAGTGGAGGAAACGAGAGGGGTTGGGTACTGTCACAGCATAGTGGAGGAAACGAGAGGGGTTGGGTACTGTCACAGCATAGTGGAGGAAACGAGAGGGGTTGGGTACTGTCACAGCATAGTGGAGGAAACGAGAGGGTTGGGTACTGTCACAGCATAGTG
>NW_026286839.1:0-27500 GCF_023373465.1 Oncorhynchus keta | reverse complement strand
GGCGGACTACCTGCTACTCTGGCAGGCTGACTACCTGATACTCTGGCAGGCGGACTACCTGATACTCTGGCAGGCTGACTACCTGATACTCTGGCAGGCTGACTACCTGATACTCTGACAGGCTGACTACTCTGACAGGCTGACTACCTGATACTCTGGCAGGCGGACTACCTGATACTCTGGCAGGCTGACTACCTGATACTCTGGCAGGCTGACTACCTGATACTCTGACAGGCTGACTACTCTGACAGGCTGACTACCTGATACTCTGACAGGCTGACTACCTGATACTCTGACAGGCTGACTACCTGCTACTCTGACAGGCTGTCTACCTGATACTCTGACAGGCTGACTACCTGCTACTCTGACAGGCTGTCTACCTGATACTCTGACAGGCTGACTACCTGATACTCTGACAGGCTGACTACCTGCTACTCTGACAGGCTGTCTACCTGATACTCTGACAGGCTGACTACCTGATACTCTGGCAGGCGGACTACCTGCTACTCTGACAGGCTGACTACCTGCTACTCTGACAGGCTGACTACCTGCTACTCTGGCAGGCTGACTACCTGACTACCTGCTACTCTGACAGCCTGACTACCTGACATTCTGACAGGCTGACTACCTGCTACTCTGGCAGGCTGACTACCTGCTACTCTGGCAGGCTGACTACCTGACTACCTGCTGCTCTGACAGGCTGACTACCTGATACTCTGACAGCCTGACTACCTGACATTCTGACAGGCTGACTACCTGATACTCTGACAGGCTGACTACCTGACATTCTGACAGGCTGACTACCACAGAAGGTGTGTCGATGTTCTGCACAGCTTGTTGAGGACGTACTGGAGACTGGCAACTCATTAGAAGGCGTCCTAGTGGGACTGCAGGTGTGTGTGTGTGTGTGTGTGTGTGTGTGTGTGTGTGTGTGTGTGTGTGTGTGTGTGTGTGGTGTGTGTGAGTCCCTCCCTGGGAGCCTCCATGCGTCCCAGCCACCTTCAGACAGGAAGCTCCTCCACTCCAGGGATCAATTATGGACAGAGGAGAGAGAAACAGAACACCTCCCCTCCTCCTCTCTTCCTCCCCCTCTCCTCCACACTCCACACTCCTCCTCTTCCTCCCCCTCTCCTCCACACCCCTCCTCATCTTCCCCCCCTCTCCTCCACACTCCTCCTCCTCCTCCTCTTCCTCCCCCTCTCCTCCACACCCCTCCTCCTCTACCCCCCCTCTCCTCCACACTCCTCCTCCTCTTCCTCTTCCTCCCCCTCTCCTCCACACTCCTCCTCCCCTACTCCCACTCTCCTCCACACTCCTCCTCCTCCCCCTCTCCTCCACACCCCTCCTCTCTTCCTCCCCCTCTCCTCCACACCCCTCCTCTCTTCCTCCCCCTCTCCTCCACACTCCTCTCTTCCTCCCTCTCTCCTCCACACCCCTCCTCTCTTCCTCCCCCTCTCCTCCACACCCCTCCTCTCTTCCTCCCCCTCTCCTCCCACACCCCTCCTCCTCTTCCTCCCCCTCTCCTCCACACCCCTCCTCTCTTCCTCCCCCTCATCCTCCACCACCCCTCCTCTCTTCCTTCCCCTCTCCTCCACACCCCTCCTCTCTTCCTCCCCCTCTCCTCCACACCCCTCCTCTCTTCCTCCCCCTCTCCTCCACACCCCTCCTCTCTTCCTCCCCCCAACCCAGCAAAATTGAGCAAGTTGAGGAGACCAATCTGCTGATTGTAACCCTAGATAATAAACTGTCATGGTCAAAACCAGCAAAATTGAGCAAGTTGAGGAGACCAATCTGCTGATTGTAACCCTAGATAATAAACTGTCATGGTCAAAACCAGCAAAATTGAGCAAGTTGAGGAGACTAATCTGCTGATTGTAACCCTAGATAGTAAACTGTCATGGTCAAAACACACAGACTCAATGGTTTCTAAAATGGGAAGAGGTCTGTCCATGACAGGACGTTGTTCTGCTTTCTTGATATCTCAGTCGACCAGGCAGGTCCTACAGGCTCTAGTTTTGACACACCTGGATGACTGCCCAGCCGTGGGGTCCTGTGTGGCACATAAGGACATACTGTAGGTGAATGGCAGTCGGTCCAAAACAGAGCAGCGCGTATCGCGCTTCGATGAACACGGACGGAAAGTGTCAGTAAAATACATGTCAGTCTCAAAGATGTTTTTATTTATTTAACCTTTATTTAACTAGGCAAGTCAGTTAAGAACAAATTCCTATTTCCAATGATGGCCTAGGAACAGTGGGTTAACTGTTCAGGGGCAGAATGACAGATTTGTACCTTGTCAGCTAGGGGATTTGAACTTGCAACCTTCTGGTTACTAGTCCAACGCTCTAACCACTAGGCTACCCTGCCGCCCCTGGCTCAAAGATGTGGACAGACTGACTGTTTCTCTATGTGTCTCTGTGCGAGGTGTTGATGTGTTGAAGGTACCGAACTGTCTGTTGAAGTGGTTGGCACTCAGTTCAGACACTCATCAATACCAGAGGTCTCTTCATTTCCCCAAAGGTCAATACCAGAGGTCTCTTCATTTCCCCAAAAGTCAATACCAGAGGTCTCTTCATTTCCCCAAAGGTCAATACCAGAGGTCTCTTCATTTCCCCAAATGTCAAAACCAGAGGTCTCTTCATTTCCCCAAAGGTCAAAACCAGAGGTATCTTCATATGCCCAAAGGTCAAAACCAGAGGTCTGTTAATATCCCCAAAGGTCAATACCAGAGGTCTCTTCATATGCCCAAAGGTCAAAACCAGAGGTCTCTTCATATGCCCAAAGGTCAAAACCAGAGGTCTCTTCATATGCCCAAAGGTCAAAACCAGAGGCTGGGAAACAGACGGTATTAAATAGAGCCATGGCAACACGGAACTTGATGGTAACCCAGGTAACTGTATCTAGCAATTAAACCAGATTCAATAACAGATAAAAGAACATCTCACGGCACAACAGGGACAGTGAAGAGACACAGACATTTTGATGTATTTCGTATTGTAATTACCACTGTAATATGTTTTGTATAATGTGTTGGATGGCATTGGAACAGATCATGATGCAGGAGCCATTTCCTGCCCCATGTGAGGCAGGCAGAGGCAGGAGATTATGGAGTAGTATGTAGATTCATGTATATTATATATAGATGATATAGTGTTATATAGTGTCATGTGAGGCAGGCAGAGGCAGGAGATTATGGAGTAGTATGTAGATTCATGTATATTATATATAGATGATATAGTGTTATATAGTGTCATGTGAGGCAGGCAGAGGCAGGAGATTATGGAGTAGTATGTAGATTCATGTATATTATATATAGATGATATAGTGTTATATAGTGTCATGTGAGGCAGGCAGAGGCAGGAGATTATGGAGTAGTATGTAGATTCATGTATATTATATATAGATGATATAGTGTTATATAGTGTCATGTGAGGCAGGCAGAGGCAGGAGATTATGGAGTAGTATGTAGATTCATGCATATTATATATAGATGATATAGTGTTATATAGTGTCATGTGAGGCAGGCAGAGGCAGGAGATTATGGAGTAGTATGTAGATTCATGTATATTATATATAGATGATATAGTGTTATATAGTGTCATGTGAGGCAGGCAGAGGCAGGAGATTATATTGTAATATCTCTCTAGATATTGTACTATACTTTATCTGTCTCTCTCTCGCTAGATACTGTACCATCATTTATCTGTAACCAGTAACTAGTAACAGTAACCAGTAACAGTAACCAGTAACAGTAACCAGTAACCAGTAACCAGTAACAGTAACCAGTAACCAGTAACCAGTAACAGTAACCAGTAACCAGTAACCAGTAACAGTAACCAGTAACCAGTAACCAGTAACAGTAACCAGTAACCAGTAACCAGTAACCAGTAACAGTAACCAGTAACCAGTAACAGTAACCAATAACAATAACAGTAACAGTAACCAGTAACAAGTAACAATAACCAGTAACAGTAACCAGTAACCAGTAACAGTAACAAATAACAGTAACAGTAACAAATAACAGTAACAGTAACCAATAACAGTAACAGTAACCAATAACAGTAACCAGTAACCAGTAACCAGTAACCAGTAACCAGTAACAGTATCAGTAACCAGTAACCAGTAACAAGTAACAGTAACAAGTAACAGTAACCAGTAACCAGTAACAGTAACCAGTAACCAGTAACAGTAACCAATAACAATAACAGTAACAGTAACCAGTAACAAGTAACAGTAACCAGTAACCAGTAACAGTAACCAGTAACAGTAACAGTAACCAGTAACCAGTAACAGTAACCAGTAACAGTAACCAGTAACCCGTAACCAGTAACAGTAACCAATAACCAGTAACAGTAACCAGTAACAGTAACCAGTAACAGTAACCAGTATCCAGTAACCAGTAACAGTAACAGTAACAGTAACCAGTAACCCGTAACCAGTAACAGTAACCAGTAACCAGTAACAGTAATAGTAACCAGTAACCAGTAACAGTATCTAGTAACCAGTAACAGTAACCGGTAACCAGTAACCAGTAACAGAAACCAGTGACCAGTAACAGTAACCAGTAACCAGTAACCAGTAACCAGTAAACAGTAAACAGTAACTAGTAACCAGTAACCAGTAACCAGTAACAGAAACCAGTAACAGAAACCAGTAACCAGTAACAGTAACCAGTAACCAGTAAACAGTAAACAGTAAACAGTAACTAGTAACCAGTAACAGTAACCAGTAACCAGTAACAGTAACCAGTAACAGTAACCAGTAACCGTAACCAGTAACCAGTACCAGTAACCAGTAACCAGTACCAGTAACCAGTAACCAGTAACCGTAACCAGTAACCGTAACCAGTAACAGTAACCAGTACCAGTAACCAGTAACAGTAACCAGTAACAGTAACCAGTAACCAGTAACAGTAACCAGTAACAGTAACCAGTAACAGTAACCAGTAACCAGTAACCAGTACCAGTAACCAGTAACCAGTAACAGTAACCAGTAACCAGTAACCAGTAACCAGTAACCGTAACCAGTAACCAGTAACAGTAACCAGTAACCAGTAACAGTAACCAGTAACCAGTAACCAGGCCCTTGGAGAGAGATTCTACAGGGTTAGAGGGACCAGACTCACAGACATCCAGATCATATTCCCTCTGCTCCACACTGGACACACACACACACACACACACACACACACACACACACACACACACACACACACACACACACACACACACACACACACACACACACACACACAGGGTATGTGTGTTTTAATTAGTCCTAACAAGGGTGCTACAATGTGTTGCTATGCTGTGGAGACCTGTTCTGCTGTGTTTCTATGCTGTGGAGACCTGTTCTGCTGTGTTGCTATGCTGTGGAGACCTGTACTGCTGTGTTGCTATGCTGTGAGACCTGTTCTGCTGTGTTGCTATGCTGTGGAGACCTGTTCTACTGTGTTGCTATGCTGTGGAGACATGTTCTGCTGTGTTGCTATGCTGTGGAGACCTGTTCTGCTGTGTTGCTATGCTGTGGAGACCTGTTCTGCTGTGTTGCTATGCTGTGGGGACCTGTTCTGCTGTGTTGCTATGCTGTGGAGACCTGTTCTGCTGTGTTGCTATGCTGTGGAGACCTGTTCTGCTGTGTTGCTATGCTGTGGAGACCTGTTCTGCTGTGTTGCTATGCTGTGGAGACCTGTTCTGCTGTGTTGTGGAGACCTGTTTGCTGTGTTGCTATGCTGTGGAGACCTGTTCTGCTGTGTTGCTATGCTGTGGAGACCTATTCTGCTGTGTTGCTATGCTGTGGAGACCTGTTCTGCTGTGTTGCTATGCTGTGGAGACCTGTTCTGCTGTGTTGCTATGCTGTGGAGACCTGTTCTGCTGTGTTGCTATGCTGTGGAGACCTGTTCTGCTGTGTTGCTATGCTGTGGAGACCTGTTCTGCTGTGTTGCTATGCTGTGGAGACCTGTTCTGCTGTGTTGCTATGCTGTGGAGACCTGTTCTGCTGTGTTGCTATGCTGTGAGACCTGTTCTGCTGTGTTGCTATGCTGTGGAGACATGTTCTGCTGTGTTGCTATGCTGTGGAGACCTGTTCTGCTGTGTTGCTATGCTGTGGAGACCTGTTCTGCTGTGTTGCTATGCTGTGGAGACCTGTTCTGCTGTGTTGCTATGCTGTGGAGACATGTTCTGCTGTGTTGCTATGCTGTGGAGACATGTTCTGCTGTGTTGCTATGCTGTGGAGACCTGTTCTGCTGTGTTGCTATGCTGTGGAGACCTGTTCTGCTGTGTTGCTATGCTGTGGAGACATGTTCTGCTGTGAAAGCAGACTGTATTTTCGTCTTGTTTTGAGGAGATAATATTTTTATTTGATCTTTATTTAACCAGGCAAGTCAGTTAAGAACAAATTCTTATTTTCAATGATGGCCAGTGGGTTAACTGCCTGTTCAGGGTCAGAACGACAGCTCGGGGTTTGAACTCGCAACCTTCCGGTTACTAGTCCAACACTCTAACCACTAGGCTACGCTGCCGCTGTGAGACGCTGTTCATTTGAACAAGTGGACAGAGTCATGGCAAAGGCATCAAACTGTATGATACTCAACGGCCTTTAGCAGGTCTGCCAACTGCTTAAAGTAAACAATTATTACACGAGATGGACCCACTATTACAGGATATTACCTCAATAAAAATATTCATTTACCCTAAAGGGATATGAAGAAGATCAACATCAGGAAGAGAGAGAATGTTTATACATCGCAGCACAATGCTTCCGATTGGTTCATTCATCCCCCTCCTCTCCTCTGTAACTATTCCCCAGGTCCTTGCTGTAAATGAGAATGTGTTCTTAGTAAACTTAACTGGTAAAATAAGGGTTGAAATAAATACAAAAATACAACAAACTTGAGGCAAGTAGATATTTAGGATGTTTATCTAACCAGTTTCAGGCTGTTCAGGCTGTTCAGGCTGTTCAGTACAAAACATCTTCTCACTCTGCAGGTCTCTCTGTCTCTCTCTCCTCTCTCCCTGCCTCTCTCCTATTTCCCTTTCCCTCCTCTCTCCCTCTGTGCTCTCTCTCTCTCTCTCTCTCTCTCTCTCTCTCTCTCTCTCTCTCTCTCTCTCTCTCTCTCTCTCTCTCTCTCTCTCTCTCTCTCTCTCTCTCTCTCTCTCTCTCTCTCTCTCTCTCTCTCTCTCTCTCTCTCTCTCTCTCTCTCTCTCTCTCTCTCTCTCTCTCTCTCTCTCTCTCTCTCTCTCTCTCTCTCTCTCTCTCTCTCTCTCTCTTCTTGTCCGTCTCAAAGTGAGTTCTGAACCAGTGAAACGTGACCAGTGTGGTCTCTAATCAAACCTTCCATCAGGATTCTGTGTGTATGGAAAATGGCACCCTATTCCCTATTTAGTACACTATGTATGGGTCCTCGGGGAACAGAATGGACCTCACCTGAATGTGGGAAGAGGAGAGAAGAGGAATGAAAAGAGGCACAGAGAGAGAGAATATGAGAAAGAGACAAATTGAATGGAGAGAGGTAGAGAGAGTGAGATCTGTCAGACCTGGGCCCTGACAGTAAATCTCAGTAAGACCAAAATAATGGTGTTCCAAAAAAGGTCCAGTCACCAGGACCACAAATACAAATTCCATCTAGACACTGTTGCCCTAGAGCACACAAAAAACTATACATACCTTGGCCTAAACATCAGCGCCACAGGTAACTTCCACAAAGCTGTGAACGATCTGAGAGACAAGGCAAGAAGGGCATTCTATGCCATCAAAAGAAACATAAATTTCAACATACCAATTAGGATTTGGCTAAAAATACTTGAATCAGTCATAGAGCCCATTGCCCTTTATGGTTGTGAGGTCTGGGGTCCGCTCACCAACCAAGACTTCACAAAATGGGACAAACACCAAATTGAGACTCTGCACGCAGAATTCTGCAAAAATATCCTCCGTGTACAACGTAAAACACCAAATAATGCATGCAGAGCAGAATTAGGCCGATACCCACTAATTATCAAAATCCAGAAAAGAGCCATTAAATTCTACAACCACCTAAAAGGAAGCGATTCACAAACCTTCCATAACAAAGCCATCACAAACAGAGAGATGAACCTGGAGAAGAGTCCCTAAGCAAGCTGGTCCTGGGGCTCTGTTCACAAACACAAACACACCCTACAGAGCCCCAGGACAACAGCACAATTAGACCCAACCAAATCATGAGAAAACAAAAAGATAATTACTTAACACATTGGAAAGAATTAACAAAGAAACAGAGCAAACTAGAATGCTATTTGGCCATACACAGAGAGTACACAGCGGCAGAATACCTGACCACTGTGACTGACCCAAAATTAAGGAAAGCTTTGACTATGTACAGACTCAGTGAGCATAGCCTTGCTATTGAGAAAGGCCGCCGTAGGCAGACATGGCTCTCAAGAGAAGACAGGCTATGTGCTCACTGCCCACAAAATGAGGTGGAAACTGAGCTGCACTTCCTAACCTCCTGCCCAATGTATGACCATATTAGAGAGACATATTTCCCCCAGATCACACAGATCCACAAAGAATTCGAAAACATATCCAATTTTGAAAAACTCCCATATCTACTGGGCGAAATTCCACAGTGTGCCATCACAGCAGCAAGATTTGTGACCTGTTGCCACGAGAAAAGGGCAACCAGTGAAGAACAAACACCATTGTAAATACAACCCATATTTATGCTTATTTATTTTATCTTGTGTCCTTTAATTATTTGTACATTGTGTATATATATATATATATATATATATATATATATATATATATATATATATATATATATATATATATATATATATAATATGACATTTGTAATGTCTTTACTGTTTTGAAACTGTTGTATGTGTAATGTTTACTGTTAATTTTTGTTGTTTTTAACTTTATATATTCACTTTGTATGTTGTCTACCTCACTTGCTTTGGCAATGTTAACACATGTTTCCCATGCCAATAAAGCCCTTGAATTGAATTGAATTGAATTGAGAGGAGGAGAATGGAGGTAGAGAGAGTGAGAGAGGAGGAAAATGGAGGTAGAGAGAGTGAGAGAGGAGGAGAATGGAGGTAGAGAGAGTGAGAGAGGAGGAGAATGGAGGTAGAGAGAGTGAGAGAGGAGGAGAATGGAGGTAGAGAGAGTGAGAGAGGAGGAGAATGGAGGTAGAGAGAGTGAGAGAGGAGGAGAATGGAGGTAGAGAGAGTGAGAGAGGAGGAGAATGGAGGTAGAGAGAGTGAGAGAGGAGGAGAATGGAGGTAGAGAGAGTGAGAGAGGAGGAGAATGGAGGCAGAGAGAGTGAGAGAGGAGGAGAATGGAGGTAGAGAGAGTGAGAGAGGAGGAGAATGGAGGTGGAGAGAGTGAGAGAGGAGGAGAATGGAGGTAGAGAGAGTGAGAGAGGAGGAGAATGGAGGTAGAGAGAGTGAGAGAGGAGGAGAATGGAGGTAGAGAGAGTGAGAGAGGAGGAAAATGGAGGTAGAGAGAGTGAGAGAGGAGGAGAATGGAGGTAGAGAGAGTGAGAGAGGAGGAAAATGGAGGTAGAGAGAGTGAGAGAGGAGGAGAATGGAGGCAGAGAGAGTGAGAGAGGAGGAGAATGGAGGTAGAGAGAGTGAGAGAGGAGGAGAATGGAGGTAGAGAGAGTGAGAGAGGAGGAGAATGGAGGTAGAGAGAGTGAGAGAGGAGGAAAATGGAGGTAGAGAGAGTGAGAGAGGAGGAGAATGGAGGTAGAGAGAGTGAGAGAGGAGGAGAATGGAGGCAGAGAGAGTGAGAGAGGAGGAGAATGGAGGCAGAGAGAGTGAGAGAGGAGGAGAATGGAGGTAGAGAGAGTGAGAGAGGATGAGAATTGAAGGCGGAGAGAGTGAGAGAGGAGGAGAATGGAGGTAGATAGAGTGAGAGAGGAGGAAAATGGAGGTAGAGAGAGTGAGAGAGGAGGAGAATGGAGGCAGAGTGAGTGAGAGAGGAGGAGAATGGAGGTAGAGAGAGTGAGAGAGGATGAGAATGGAGGCGGAGAGAGTGAGAGAGGAGGAGAATGGAGGTAGATAGAGTGAGAGAGGAGGAAAATGGAGGTAGAGAGAGTGAGAGAGGAGGAAAATGGAGTTAGAGAGAGTGAGAGAGGAGGAGAATGGAGGTAGAGAGAGTGAGAGAGGATGAGAATGGAGGTGGAGAGAGTGAGAGAGGAGGAGAATGGAGGTAGAGAGAGTGAGAGAGGAGGAGAATAGAGGTAGAGAGAGTGAGAGAGGAGGAGAATGGAGGCAGAGATCAGAGAGAGAGGAGGAGAATGGAGGTAGAGAGAGTGAGAGAGGAGGAGAATGGAGGTAGAGAGAGTGAGAGAGGAGGAGAATGGAGGTAGAGAGAGTGAGAGAGGAGGAGAATGGAGGTAGAGAGAGTGAGAGAGGAGGAAAATGGAGGTAGAGAGAGTGAGAGAGGAGGAGAATGGAGGTAGAGAGAGTGAGAGAGGAGGAGAATGGAGGTAGAGAGAGTGAGAGAGGAGGAGAATGGAGGCAGAGAGAGTGAGAGAGGAGGAGAATGGAGGTAGAGAGAGTGAGAGAGGAGGAGAATGGAGGTGGAGAGAGTGAGAGAGGAGGAGAATGGAGGTAGAGAGAGTGAGAGAGGAGGAGAATGGAGGTAGAGAGAGTGAGAGAGGAGGAGAATGGAGGTAGAGAGAGTGAGAGAGGAGGAAAATGGAGGTAGAGAGAGTGAGAGAGGAGGAGAATGGAGGTAGAGAGAGTGAGAGAGGAGGAAAATGGAGGTAGAGAGAGTGAGAGAGGAGGAGAATGGAGGCAGAGAGAGTGAGAGAGGAGGAGAATGGAGGTAGAGAGAGTGAGAGAGGAGGAGAATGGAGGTAGAGAGAGTGAGAGAGGAGGAGAATGGAGGTAGAGAGAGTGAGAGAGGAGGAGAATGGAGGTAGAGAGAGTGAGAGAGGAGGAGAATGGAGGTAGAGAGAGTGAGAGAGGAGGAGAATGGAGGTAGAGAGAGTGAGAGAGGAGGAGAATGGAGGCAGAGTGAGTGAGAGAGGAGGAGAATGGAGGTAGAGAGAGTGAGAGAGGATGAGAATGGAGGCGGAGAGAGTGAGAGAGGAGGAGAATGGAGGTAGATAGAGTGAGAGAGGAGGAAAATGGAGGTAGAGAGAGTGAGAGAGGAGGAGAATGGAGGCAGAGTGAGTGAGAGAGGAGGAGAATGGAGGTAGAGAGAGTGAGAGAGGATGAGAATGGAGGCGGAGAGAGTGAGAGAGGAGGAGAATGGAGGTAGATAGAGTGAGAGAGGAGGAAAATGGAGGTAGAGAGAGTGAGAGAGGAGGAAAATGGAGTTAGAGAGAGTGAGAGAGGAGGAGAATGGAGGTAGAGAGAGTGAGAGAGGATGAGAATGGAGGTGGAGAGAGTGAGAGAGGAGGAGAATGGAGGTAGAGAGAGTGAGAGAGGAGGAGAATAGAGGTAGAGAGAGTGAGAGAGGAGGAGAATGGAGGCAGAGATCAGAGAGAGGAGGAGAATGGAGGTAGAGAGAGTGAGAGAGGAGGAGAATGGAGGTAGAGAGAGTGAGAGAGGAGGAGAATGGAGGTAGAGAGAGTGAGAGAGGAGGAGAATAGAGGCAGAGAGCTGAAGGAGAAAGAGAGTGGAGGGAGAGAGAGTGAGAGAGGAGGAGAATGGAGGTAGAGAGAGTGAGAGAGGAGGAGAATGGAGGTAGAGAGAGTGAGAGAGGAGGAGACTGGAGGCAGAGAGAGTGAGAGAGGAGGAGAATAGAGGGAGAGAGCTGAAGGAGAAAGAGAGTGGACAGTTGACTAATACCGCATCAATCCGGAGACACATCTCATATCTCTGAGCGGAACCATAGCAGGCAGGCAATCATCCAGACATAGAGGTAGGAAGACATTAGTGTGGATCAGCGCTGAATGGAGAGAGGAGGTGGATGAGTGTGGGCCGTTTCACAGAGAGATGTGTGGTCCTGACTGATGATGTTCACAAGATCTGGAGGAGATGAAATTGCAGGCGGTATGTGTTGGCCCTCGGCCAGAGTCTGTCAGGTTGAGAGGGTATCTGGTGTTGCAATTTTGAACAGACACAACTCTCTCCTCTGTCTGTGTCTGTATTCTATTGAACAGACAGTAGTCAACTCTCTCCTCTCTCTGTGTCTGTATTCTATTGAACAGACAGTAGTCAACTCTCCTCGTCTGTCTTTGTGTAACACCAACATTAGCTTACATGAGAGACAGTGAGTGTGTGTGGTGTTGCTAACCCTCTCTTTTAATGTCTCCCTGACTGGACAACCTTGATAAGCAGAACCCTTCCTCTCCTCTCTCCTCTGTTTCCCTCTCTTTTAATGTCTCCCTGACTGGACAACCTTGATAAGCAGAATCCTTCCTCTCCTCTGTTTCCCCTCTTTTCTCTATCCCTTTTCCCTCCTCTCCTCTCCTCCCTCCAAACCCCTTTTCCCTCCATCTCTTTGCCCCTGCATCATATATCCTTGATTCAGAGACTAGAGCCCATCCGAGCCAGGCCGGGCGACCTACTGGAGTTCTGCTCTGTAGAGCTAAATCACCCTGGAGACACTAAAAGGATATTCCCCCTCTTCGCCTCCTGGATGTGGGGCTCTGAAACCTCTCCTTCCAGGGTGCATTTACCATGACCACAGAGAGAGAGAGAGAGAGAGAGAGAGAGAGAGAGAGATTGAGAGCAACACAATTTGCTTGAACATCAACATAAATTTAAAAAAATGTTTTTTTTCTTTTCTTCCCCACAAACAGTACATTTGTGATGATCGATTTAGGATTTCAATCAACAGTTTGAACATGAAAGTGTTGACTGAGTCCTGATGATTCCTGTCCAATCGGTCTGTGTGTTCTGCTTCTGGAGCTTTCAGAAATCCAGTTGCTGCGGTTCGCAATCAAAGACTTCGTCTCTCTGTCCCTCTATTTTTCCTTTCTTTTCTAACTGGTTGAACAACATGGTACTTCTCTTTAATGTTGGACTGGGGAGAGAGAGAGAGAGAGAGAGAGAGAGAGAGAGAGAGAGAGAGAGAGAGAGAGAGAGAGAGAGAGAGGGAAGAGAGAGAGAGAGGGAAGAGAGAGAGAGAGAGAGAGAGAGAGAGAGGAGGGGTGGAGAAGAGAGAGAGAGAGAGAGAGGGTGGGGTGGAGAGAGAGAGAAGAGAGAAAGAGAGAAAGAGAGAGAGAGGAAGGGAAGAGAGAGAGAGAGGTGGGGTGGAGAGAGAGAGAGAGGGGAGAGAGAGAGAGAGAGAGAGAGAGGGGAGAGAGAGAGAGAGAGAGAGAGAGAGAGAGAGAGAGAGAGAGAGAGAGAGAGAAGAGAGAGAGAGAGAGAGGGTGGGGAGAGAGAGGAGAGAGAGAGAGAGAGAGAGAGAGAGAGAGAGAGAGAGAGAGAGAGAGAGAGAGAGAGAGAAAGAGAGAGAGAGAGAGAAAGAAGAGAGAGAGAGAGAGAGAGAGAGAGAGAGAGAGAGAGAGAGAGAGAGAGAGAGAGAGAGAGAGAGAGAGAGACAGAGAGAGAGACAGAGAGAGAGAGAGAGAGAGAGAGAGAGAGAGAGAGAGAGAGAGAGAGAGAGAGGCTTTGACAGAAACAGAAACACATATCTTTGTTTTCCTCTCAACTCCTACAGTAAACTGAGGGTGGTGTCTGTCTTCCCCGGTGAGTCTGTTGTACATAGAACTGGATCTAATGAGCTGTTATGTGTTAGATACAGCTGTCTGCTATTGTTTCTCTCTGTCATTTAGGACATAAATAAATCCTCTCCTTATACATGAAGGATTCAATTGTATCTGTACAAAGTCCAAGATACTCTTTCACTCTCTCAATCTCCTCTTCAGTTCACGGTGAAACAAACTGCTGTGTTTCCTGTGTTGTAGTACTAGCTGTGTTCTGGCTGTGATGTCAGCCTTGTTTCCTGTGTTGTAGTACTAGCTGTGTTCTGGCTGTGATGTGAGCCTTGTTTCCTGTGTTGTAGTACTAGCTGTGTTCTGGCTGTGATGTCAGCCTTGTTTCCTGTGTTGTAGTACTAGCTGTGTTCTGGCTGTGATGTCAGCCTTGTTTCCTGTGTTGTAGTACTTGTTTCCTGTGTTGTAGTACTAGCTGTGTTCTGGCTGTGATGTGAGCCTTGTTTCCTGTGTTGTAGTACTAGCTGTGTTCTGGCTGTGATGTCAGCCTTGTTTCCTGTGTTGTAGTACTGGCTGTGATGTCAGCCTGTGTTCTGGCTGTGATGTCAGCCTTGTTTCCTGTGTTGTAGTAGCTGTGTTCTGGCTGTTTCCCTTGTTTCCTGTGTTGTAGTACTAGCTGTGTTCTGGCTGTGATGTCAGCCTTGTTTCCTGTGTTGTAGTACTAGCTGTGTTCTGGCTGTGATGTCAGTTTCCTTGTGTGTTCTTGTCAGCCTTGTTTCCTGTGTTGTAGTACTTAGCTGTGTTCTGGCTGTGATGTCAGCCTTGTTTCCTGTGTTGTAGTACTAGCTGTGTTCTGGCTGTGATGTCAGCCTTGTTTCCTGTGTTGTAGTACTAGCTGTGTTCTGGCTGTGATGTCAGCCTTGTTTCCTGTGTTGTAGTACTAGCTGTGTTCTGGCTGTGATGTCAGCCTTGTTTCCTGTGTTGTAGTACTAGCTGTGTTCTGGCTGTGATGTCAGCCTTGTTTCCTGTGTTGTAGTACTAGCTGTGTTCTGGCTGTGATGTCAGCCTTGTTTTGTAGTACTAGCCTGTGTTGTCAGCCTTGTTTCCTGTGTTGTACTAGCTGTGTTCTGGCTGTGATGTGTGTTCTGGCTGTGATGTCAGCCTTGTTTCCTGTGTTGTAGTACTTGTGTTCTGGCTGTGATGTCAGCCTTTCCTGTGTTGTAGTACTAGCTGTGTTCTGGCTGTGATGTCAGCCTTGTTTCCTGTGTTGTAGTACTAGCTGTGTTCTGGCTGTGATGTCAGCCTTGTTTCCTGTGTTGTAGTACTAGCTGTGTTCTGGCTGTGATGTCAGCCTTGTTTCCTGTGTTGTAGTACTAGCTGTGTTCTGGCTGTGATGTCAGCCTTGTTTCCTGTGTTGTAGTACTAGCTGTGTTCTGGCTGTGATGTCAGCCTTGTTTCCTGTGTTGTAGTACTAGCTGTGTTCTGGCTGTGATGTCAGCCTTGTTTCCTGTGTTGTAGTACTAGCTGTGTTCTGGCTGTGATGTCAGCCTTGTTTCCTGTGTTGTAGTACTAGCTGTGTTCTGGCTGTGATGTCAGCCTTGTTTCCTGTGTTGTAGTACTAGCTGTGTTCTGGCTGTGATGTTAGCCTTGTTTCCTGTGTTGTAGTACTAGCTGTGTTCTGGCTGTGATGTGAGCCTATTTCTGTCAGCCCCAGGAAGAAGCTATACTACAGTACATTACAGTGTTGCCTCAGGAAGCCTTCTGGCTCCAGTGTTGCAGACAGAGAGAGATCCAGCCAAGCCAGGTGCTGCTCTCTCCAGCCTGCAGTCTGTAGATCACAGCCAGACACCTCCAAAAGAATTACACCTCCTCCCTCTCTTCTTCCTCTCCTCCTGTCCACACCTCAACCCCTCCAGAACCTGTCTCATCAACCCTCCCCTCCACAACTCCAGCCTCAGGTACTGACCCAGGTGCTGCTCTCTCCAGCCCACATCACAGCCAGACTCCTCCAAAAGCAGTACACCTCCCCCCAGCACTTACAAAATAATTACACATCCATCTCTCCTCCCTCTCACCTCACCTCACCTCACTTCTCCTCTCCTCCCTCTCACCTCACCTCACCTCACCTCACCTCACCTCACCTCTCCTCCCTCTCACCTCACCTCACCTCACCTCCCTCTCACCTCACTTCACCTCACCTCTCCTCTCTCTCACCTCACCTCAGCTCTCCTCCCTCCCTCTCTCTCACTTCTCCCTCTCCTCCCTCCCTCTCACCTCACCTCTCCTCTCCCTCACCTCACTGTCATCTTCTCTCCTCCCTCTCACCCCACCTCTCCACACCTCACCTCTCCTCTCCTCTCCTCCCTCTCACCCCACCTCTCCACTCCTCACCTCTCCTCTCCTCTCCTCCCCTCTCACCTCACCTCTCCTCCCCTCACTGTCCTCTCCTCTCCTCTCCTCACCTCTCCTCTCCTCTCCTCCCTCTCACCTCACCTCTCTTCCCCTCACTGTCCTCTCCTCTCCTCTCCTCCCTCTCACCCCACCTCTCCACTCCTCACCTCTCCTCTCCTCCCTCTCACCTCACCTCTCCTCCCCTCACTGTCCTCTCCTCTCCTCTTGTCTCTCGCCTCGTCTCCAGCACCTCTCAAATAAATTACACCTGCTTCTCAGTGTGTATTCAGACTGCAGTGTGTTGTGACTCCTCTCAGTGTGTAATCAGACTGCAGTGTGTTGTGACTCCTCTCAGTGTGTAATCAGACTGCAGTGTGTTGTGAATCCTCTCAGTGTGTATTCAGACTGCAGTGTGTTGTGACTCCTCTCAGTGTATTCAGACTGCAGTGTGTTGTGACTCCTCTCAGTGTGTAATCAGACTGCAGTGTGTTGTTGTGACTCCTCTCAGTGTGTAATCAGAATGCAGTGTGTTGTTGTGACTCCTCTCAGTGTGTAATCAGACTGCAGTGTGTTGTGACTCCTCTCAGTGTGTAATCAGACTGCAGTGTGTTGTGACTCCTCTCAGTGTGTAATCAGACTGCAGTGTGTTGTGAGTCCTCTCAGTGTGTATTCAGACTGCAGTGTGTTGTGACTCCTCTCAGTGTGTAATCAGACTGCAGTGTGTTGTGACTCCTCTCAGTGTGTAATCAGACTGCAGTGTGTTGTGACTCCTCTCAGTGTATAATCAGACTGCAGTGTGTTGTGACTCCTCTCAGTGTGTAATCAGACTGCAGTGTGTTGTGACTCCTCTCAGTGTGTAATCAGACTGAAGTGTGTTGTGACTCCTCTCAGGGTGTAATCAGACTGCAGTGTGTTGTGACTCCTCTCAGTGTGTATTCAGACTGCAGTGTGTTGTGACTCCTCTCAGTGTGTAATCAGACTGCAGTGTGTTGTGACTCCTCTCAGTGTGTAATCAGACTGCAGTGTGTTGTGACTCCTCTCAGTGTGTAATCAGACTGCAGTGTGTTGTTGTGAGTCCTCTCAGTGTGTAATCAGACTGCAGTGTGTTGTGACTCCTCTCAGTGTGTAATCAGACTGCAGTGTGTTGTGACTCCTCTCAGTGTGTAATCAGACTGCAGTGTGTTGTGACTCCTCTCAGTGTGTAATCAGACTGCAGTGTGTTGTGACTCCTCTCAGTGTGTAATCAGACTGCAGTGTGTTGTGAGTCCTCTCAGTGTGTAATCAGACTGCAGTGTGTTTGTGACTCCTCTCAGTGTGTAATCAGACTGCAGTGTGTTGTGACTCCTCTCAATGTGTAATCAGACTGCAGTGTGTTGTGACTCCTCTCAGTGTGTAATCAGACTGCAGTGTGTTGTGACTCCTCTCAGTGTGTAATCAGACTGCAGTGTGTTGTTGTGAGTCCTCTCAGTGTGTAATCAGACTGCAGTGTGTTGTGACTCCTCTCAGGTGTAATCAGACTGCAGTGTGTTGTGACTCCTCTCAGTGTGTAATCAGACTGCAGTGTGTTGTGACTCCTCTCAGTGTGTAATCAGACTGCAGTGTGTTGTGACTCCTCTCAGTGTGTAATCAGACTGCAGTGTGTTGTGACTCCTCTCAGTGTGTAATCAGACTGCAGTGTGTTGTGACTCCTCTCAGTGTGTAATCAGACTGCAGTGTGTTGTGACTCCTCTCAGTGTGTAATCAGACTGCAGTGTGTTGTGACTCCTCTCAGTGTGTAATCAGACTGCAGTGTGTTGTGACTCCTCTCAGTGTGTAATCAGACTGCAGTGTGTTGTTGTGACTCCTCTCAGTGTGTAATCAGACTGCAGTGTGTTGTGACTCCTCAGTGTGTAATCAGACTGCAGTGTGTTGTTGTGACTCCTCTCAGTGTGTAATCAGACTGCAGTGTGTTGTGACTCCTCTGTGTGTAATCAGACTGCAGTGTGTTGTTGTGACTCCTCTCAGTGTGTAATCAGACTGCAGTGTGTTGTGACTCCTCTCAGTGTGTAATCAGACTGCAGTGTGTTGTGACTCCTCTCAGTGTGTAATCAGACTGCAGTGTGTTGTTGTGACTCCTCTCAGTGTGTAATCAGACTGCAGTGTGTTGTGACTCCTCTCAGTGTGTAATCAGACTGCAGTGTGTTGTGACTCCTCTCAGTGTGTAATCAGACTGCAGTGTGTTGTTGTGACTCCTCTCAGTGTGTAATCAGACTGCAGTGTGTTGTGACTCCTCTCAGTGTGTAATCAGACTGCAGTGTGTTGTGACTCCTCTCAGTGTGTAATCAGACTGCAGTGTGTTGTGACTCCTCTCAGTGTGTAATCAGACTGCAGTGTGTTGTGACTCCTCTCAGTGTGTAATCAGACTGCAGTGTGTTGTGACTCCTCTCAGTGTGTAATCAGACTGCAGTGTGTTGTGACTCCTCTCAGTGTGTAATCAGACTGCAGTGTGTTGTGACTCCTCTCAGTGTGTAATCAGACTGCAGTGTGTTGTGACTCCTCTCAGTGTGTATTCAGACTGCAGTGTGTTGTGACTCCTCTCAGTGTATAATCAGACTGCAGTGTGTTGTGACTGGACATTACTGTTTACTCTTTACTGTGTTATCACCTTGAATGATTAAATCGATGTTTTGATTCCTTTCCCTTTCTTCTCTCCACTGTGACATTGCATTGCTGTGTTTTGTTAGGATTATTGGTGTCATTCAGTGCGTTTGTTATTGGTGTGAGAGCTGTGTTTTTTTAAATTTTTTATTTCACCTTCATTTAAGCAGGTAGGCAAGTTGAGAACAAGTTCTCATTTACAATTGCGACCTGGCCAAGATAAAGCAAAGCAGTTCGACACAAACAACGACACAGAGTTACACATGGAGTAAAGAGGCATACAATCAATAATACAGTATTCATGAAGTGGAGTAAAACAAACATACAGTCAATAATACAGTATTCATGAAGTGGAGTAAAACAAACATACAGTCAATAATACAGTATTCATGAAGTGGAGTAAAACAAACATACAGTCAATAATACAGTAGAACAAGTCTATATACAGTAAATAAATACAGTATGGGGATGAGGTAGATTGGATGGGCTATTTACACATGGAATACACATGGAATACACAAACATACAGTCAATAACACAGTATTCATGAAGCTCGTCTGTTCAGCTTTTGTTCTCTTTCCTAAATGAGAACGTCTCTCTCTTTTTTACAAGTCATTTTGCATTTCGTTTTAATTACCAAGCTTTAGTGTCTTTGTAAAGGACCATTAACGTTTTAAACTTCCCATAATTGAAATCTCAAATGGCCACTTAACCAAGATTGAACTAATTAAAGCTTCTGCCAAAAGAAGCATTCAGCCTCCCTGTTGTAGCTGGAAATACATGTTCTCTCCCCGAACCCGAAAACCTTGTCGTGGTTATTATAATCTGGAATCATGGGGAAATGTTCTTCGCTCCATCCTTTTTAAATAACAACATCTATTGTTGCTTCTCTGAAATGAACACGTTAACATTAATTAAAACCCCCACGTCCAGGGTTATTGGTCTCGTGTTGCTAATTGGTCGAGCACGACGCTTTGCAACGTCAGGGTTGTGGGTTCGATCCGAGAGGGATAAAAGCGTCTGCTAAATGGCATATATTATATTATTATTATTTAGCATGTGTGGCACAAATCCCATTCAAGTCATGGGACCGATGGCAGCATTTTTCACGCATCAAATCATTCAATAGTATCTCAAGTGGATTATGAAGCTCAACAAAGGAATAAACAGGGGGTAAACAGGGAGTAAACAGGAGTAAACAGGGAATAAACAGGGAATAAACAGGGAATAAACAGGGGGTAAACAGGGGGTAAACAGGGAGTAAACAGGGAGTAAACAGGGAGTAAACAGGGAATAAACAGGGAATAAACAGGGAATAAACAGGGGGTAAACAGGGGGTAAACAGGGGGTAAACAGACAGGGAGTAAACAGGGGATAAACAGGGGATAAACAGGGATAAACAGGGGGTAAACAGGGGGTAAACAGGGGGTAAACAGGGGATAAACAGGGATAAACAGGGATAAACAGGGATAAACAGGGAGCAAACAGGGGATAAACAGGGATAAACAGGGATAAACAGGGATAAACAGGGAGTAAACAGGGGATAAACAGGGATAAACAGGGAGTAAACAGGGGATAAACAGGGGATAAACAGGGAGTAAACAGGGGATAAACAGGGTAAACATGGGATAAACAGGGATAAACAGGGGATAAACAGGGATAAACAGGGAGCAAACAGGGGATAAACAGGGATAAACAGGGATAAACAGGGATAAACAGGGAGTAAACAGGGATAAACAGGGATAAACAGGGAGTAAACAGGGGATAAACAGGGGATAAACAGGAGTAAACAGGGATAAACAGGGATAAACAGGGTAAACAGGGGATACACAGGGATAAACAGGGTAAACAGGGGATAAACAGGGATAAACAGGGTAAACAGGGGATAAACAGGGATAAACAGGGTAAACAGGGAGTAAACAGGGAATAAACAGGGAATAAACAGGGGATAAACAGGGAGTAAACAGGGGATAAACAGGGAATAAACAGGGAGTAAACAGGGGATAAACAGGGAGTAAACAGGGGATAAACAGGGAGTAAACAGGGTAAACAGGGGATAAACAGGGAGTAAACAGGGGATAAACAGGGATAAACAGGGAGTAAACAGGGGATAAACAGGGGATAAACAGGGAGTAAACAGGGGATAAACAGGGTAAACAGGGAGTAAACAGGGTAAACAGGGGATAAACAGGGAGTAAACAGAGAGTAAACAGGGATAAACAGGGATAAACAGGGATAAACAGGGATAAACAGGGGATAAACAGGGATAAACAGGGGATAAACAGGGATAAACAGGGATAAACAGGGAGTAAACAGGGGATAAACAGGGAGTAAACAGGGGATAAACAGGGAGTAAACAGGGGATAAACAGGGTAAACAGGGGATAAACAGGGTAAAAACAGGGGATAAACAGGGATAAACAGGGATAAACAGGGAGTAAACAGGGAGTAAACAGGGAGTAAACAGGGGATAAACAGGGAGTAAACAGGGGATAAACAGGGAGTAAACAGGGATAAACAGGGAGTAAACAGGGGATAAACAGGGAGTAAACAGGGGATAAACAGGGAGTAAACAGGGGATAAACAGGGATAAACAGGGAGTAAACAGGGAGTAAACAGGGGATAAACAGGGGATAAACAGGGAATAAACAGGGAATAAACAGGGGATAAACAGGGGATAAACAGGGAATAAACAGGGGATAAACAGGGAGTAAACAGGGAATAAACAGGGAATAAACAGGGAGTAAACAGGGAGTAAACAGGGGATAAACAGGGATAAACAGGGAGTAAACAGGGGATAAACAGGGAGTAAACAGGGGATAAACAGGGAGTAAACAGGGAGTAAACAGGGGATAAACAGGGAGTAAACAGGGATAAAGAGAGTAAACAGGGATAAACAGGGATAAACAGGGTAAACAGGGAGTAAACAGGGAATAAACAGGGAATAAACAGGGGATAAACAGGGAGTAAACAGGGGATAAACAGGAGTAAACAGGGAGTAAACAGGGAGTAAACAGGGGATAAACAGGGAGTAAACAGGGGATAAACAGAGTAAACAGGGGATAAACAGGGGATAAACAGGGTAAACAGGGAGTAAACAGGGAATAAACAGGGAATAAACAGGGGATAAACAGGGAGTAAACAGGGGATAAACAGGGGATAAAGAGGGTAAACAGGGACTAAACAGGGGATAAACAGGATAGACATAGAAAGTGAGACCATATTTTCATTTTATGCATTTCATGCATTTATTTTTTTTACATTTTTTATTTGCAAGAAGGGCTACAAAAACATTGTTAAATACAGTGTATACACAATTATCTATTTAATATCATTATATATATTTTTTACATTTTTTTTTATTTGCAAGTGGGCTACAAAATGTTTAGCTCATAAGTTACCTAAAAAGTGAACCATTAATTATTCATGTAGTTTTGTGAGGATCAGATTTCCATTGGCAGTTCATGTCAGTTCTCCTTAGCTGTTATTCTGTCTAGTTTATCCTCTACAGAGTGAAGGGGATGCAGTCCAAGATGGCTACTTTTTTTGGGTGGGGTGGGTCACTTCAACAGACATTGATAGGACTGTACCTATTCCCACAATGTGCCACTGCAACAGCTACAGTACGCATATCAACACACAACTCTCTGGTTATTATAAAGACCATGGATTATAAAAACTCCTTGGGGTGATTCATAGCAATGTTATTTTAAACACATTACAACTGTATGACGTGAAGCTTAATATTCTCCCGAGAATTTGTTTAAGAAACAAAAAAGAGGATGTACTGTACTTTTGAAAAAGTCCCATGTGGAATATCTCAGAACGTTCATCATTTGTTTCCAAGAGGTAAAATGTTGTCTGGGGGTTTATGCAGGTGACACGGTGGAAACCTCTGTTTTTGATGTAGACACCTCCGAGCCATCTTCTTCTTCCTTGCCAAAGAGCTGCATGATGCACGTACGGAACTGGTGAGAGAAGAAGAAGATGAAGATGAAGAAGAAGAAGAAGAAGAAGAAGAAGAAGAAGAAGGAGAAGAAGAAGAAGAAGAAGGAGAAGAAGAAGAAGAAGAAGAAGAAGAAGAAGAAGAAGAAGGAGGAGAAGAAGAAGAAGAAGAAGAAGAAGAAGAAGAAGAAGAAGAAGAAGAAGAAGAAGAAGAAGAAGAAGAAGAAGAAGAAGAAGAAGGAGAAGAAGGAGAAGGAGAAGGAGAAGAAGAAGAAGAAGAAGAAGAAGGAGAAGGAGAAGGAGAAGGAGAAGAAGGTGAAGATGAAGAAGATGAAGAAGAAGCAGAAGAAGAAGAAGAAGGAGGAGAAGAAGAAGCAGAAGAAGAAGAAGCAGAAGAAGAAGAAGAATGGAACATGAAGAGAGAAGCTTTCAAAAATAAAAGTCTACATTTACTTAAGACACGAGGCCTTTAATAACTACTTTAGTAGTAAATGGATCAAAGTTCACAGCTATCAAAACAAAACACACCTGTTTATTCATGAAGACATAGATCACCGGATTCCAGATGGTGGCGCTTTTGGCAAAGTAGGCAGGCAGTGCAGCAGCCAGAGGGTGGAAAGCATACCCAGGGTTAGCCGCAGCAAAGCAGGCAAAGGCTGTGTAAGGTCCCCAGCACACACAGTAAGCAAAAATCATGACAACAACCATCCTGGACACTTCTTTCTCAGCCTTCTGCGTTGACTCAGAGTCTTTCTGCTGCGCGGCAACCTGTGGTCGTTCAGGAGAAATATATCCCATTGGTTACATTTATCCCTCCAATATGCATTTTCAAAACGCCACAACATAGCTGCTTGCTACGTGTTATGGTATATTGGAAATATCACTTACGGCACGGATGGCCAGCCACACAAACAGGTAGCAGAAGACGATCACTCCCAGGGGCAGGAAGCAACATGTGATCATGAGAACGATCATGTATGACAGGACCCCAGGATCCTCATTACCTCCGAACACATCAGGTCCACAGGACGTTTTCAGGCCATGAGGCCAGTACCTGATTGAGGGAGAGAGAGATACAGAGATGGGTTGAATAATGGTTGAATAATTAAACCTTTTTTTTTTTTAACTATGACGTTTTTCAATCCTCAGTGAAGGGAAAAAGAGAAGATGTCCCACCTGCTCCAGCCGAAGATAGGAGGGGCGCACCAGAAAGCAGACCAGACCCAGGAGAAGATTATACCTCCCATGGCCCATTTAGCATCAAACTTGACATTTCCAAAGGGCTTACACACCACCACCCATCTCTCCCAGGAGATGACCGCCAGAGACCACAGACCAGCAATACCTGCATGAGATATACACATTAGATATACACATTAGATATACACATTAGATATACACATTAGATATACACATGAGATATACACATTAGATATACACATTAGATATACACATGAGATATACACATTAGATATACACATTAGATATACACATGAGATATACACATTAGATATACACATTAGATATACACATGAGATATACACATTAGATATACACATTAGATATACACATTAGATATACACATTAGATATACACATTAGATATACACATGAGATATACACATTAGATATACACATTAGATATACACATGAGATATACACATTAGATATACACATTAGATATACACATTAGATATACACATTAGATATACACATTAGATATACACATTAGATATACACATTAGATATACACATTAGATATACACATTAGATATACACATTAGATATACACATTAGATATACACATGAGATATACACATTAGATATACACATTAGATATACACATTAGATATACACATTTTTATATACATTTATACACATTAGATATACACATGAGATATACACATTAGATATACACATGAGATATACACATTAGATATACACATGAGATATACACATTTCAGATATACACATTAGATATACACATGATATACACATGAGATATACACATGAGATATACACATAGCCGATATACCATGAGATATACACATCAAATACACACCCCTCGATATACACATTAGATATACACATGAGATATACACATGAGATATACACATTAGATATACACATTAGATATACACATTAGATATACACATTAGATATACACATTAGATATACACATGAGATATACACATTAGATATACATTAGACACATTAGATATACACATGAGATATACACACATGAGATATACAATGTCATTAACAGCCAATCATATACACATGAGATATACACATGAGATATACAAAAGGTCCATTCTGATTAATGTCATTTATCATTTTTAACCAAAATACTAAATGTGGTTTTTAGCAACAGCAATAAACATCAGTAGTGATGATCAGTCTTTATTTGTATTTTTTCAGCAACCATGATTTATTCCAATGCATTTCTTGATTTAATACATTTTTGTCTCAGAGCAAATTATCATTTTATTTAAAAAAAAATAACGCTTTTATTTAAATGTGATGCTATTTAGCAGAGCTTAACTAGCTAAATATTTAACATCCATTACATATGTCTGTTGTGACCTGACCTCCTTTCCGCAGCAACCAGTGATCCGGTCAAAGCATTTTTGTAACATGTTATACTGTATTGTTATAAAAAGCATTAATGTTTTCTAGATTGTGAACTTTAGCAACAAACAAAACATATATATTTACCCATCGAAGGACAGGTCACGGCCACTTGCAAGAAATGCAAGGGGAACATTACTTCAAGGTCTCAACACACACACACACACAGTAAAACTCTGTCCCTCGTGGTGTGAGACCGGCCTTAATTTGTTCTTCAATGGGGCTCATTTATCATTTCCATAAAATACTGGATGTAAAATGTGTCCTTCCAATTTGTTCAGTTCAAAGCAATAAACATCAGTAGTGATGAAAACATTGTTTTATTTGTATTTTTTTCAAGATAAACATGATTTATTCCACCCATGTCTTGATTATAATAAATGTTGGTTAAAAATAAATAATGTAATTTTATTTAAAAAAAAACAAATAGCGCTTTTATTGATAAATGTGATGTAGCAGAGGTTAATGGCAAATATTATCCATGTATGCTGTCTATATGCTGTCTATAAGTGCCATGGGATCTTTAGTGACCTCAGAGAGTCAGGACACATGATTAACGTCCCATCCGAAAGACGGCACCCTACACAGGGCAGTGTCCCCAATCACTGCCCTGGGACATTGGGATATTATTTTCTAGACCAGAGGAAAGAGTGATTCCAACTGGCCCTCCAACACCACTTCCAGCAGCATCTGGTCTCCCATCCAGGGACCTGACCAGAACAGCAGCATGGGATGCTGGTCTCCCTGGGTCCAGGGACCTGATATGCAGAACCAGGGTGGTATGCTGGGTGGTATGCAGCTCCAGGGTGGTAAGCAAGCAGGGTGGTATGCAGTGGGATATGCAGGGTGGTATGCTGGGTGGTATGCTGGGTGGCATGCAGGGTGGGTGGTATGCTGGGTGATATGCAGGGTGGTATGCAGGGTGGTATGCTGGGTGGTATGATATACAGGGTGGTATGCTGGGTGGTATGCAGGGTGGTATGCTGGGTGGTATGCAGGGTGGTATGCAGGGTGGTATGCTGGGTGGTATGCAGGGTGGTATGCTGGGTGGTATGCAGGGTGGTATGCAGGGTGGTATGCTGCTGGCTTGACCACCACACAAGGGTTAAATATGAAACAAAATGGAGTCCATATAAAAACGCATCTTACCACATGTGGCGACGGTGAATCCCTCAAAGACACACATTGGGTGTCCAAGAATAAAGTAGCCAAACATCTGGTTGCAAACGCTGATGGTGCTCGCCAAAAGAGTCTCCGCAATGTCGGCGAACGCCAGGTTGACCAGGATCCAGTTGAGAGGATGTTGGAGCTTCTTGAATTTGGCAGTGGCCACCAGTACCAGGCCGTTGGTGAAGGTTGAGGCGACGACCACAAAGAGCATCCAGAGTGTTGAGATGTTGTACACCCATCTTGGAGCAATGTGGTAGTTGGGGCCCTCAAAAGGATCTGCAAATTTAAAAAAAAGAGGATTAAGAAAACATATGTATTTGAATATAAGTTGAATACAACTTCCAGATCAAATCAAATCAAATTGATTTATATAGCCCTTTGTACATCAGCTGATATCTCAAAGTGCGGTACAGAAACCCAGCCTAAACCCCCAAACAGCAAGCAATGCAGGTGGAGAAGCATGGTGGCTCCCTAGAAAGGCCAAAACCTAGGAAGAAACCTAGAGAGGAACCAGGCTATGAGGGGTGGCCAGTCCTCTTCTGGCTGTGCCGGGTGGAGATTATAACAGAACATGGCCAAGATGACTTATTGATGGAGTCAAATGAGAACAGTAAGTAATATGCTGAACAGAATGTGTGCATCAAAAGTTCTGAACAAAGAAAAACATTGTCATGACTCCTGAAATCTACTGTTTGTATTAGTGTATATGCTGCTACTGCCAGTTGTGAATGGTACGTCTGCTGTTGGTGAAAGATCTTATGAAGGAAAAGACCTTTCAGCAACATCACTTACAACAACATCTTACAACAACATCTTCTGTAAATATACAACAACTACAATACTTTAGGATAATCCACAGAATTAGGCTCTTTCACTCCTTCTACCGGATGATATCAAGCCCAGGCACTACACTGACAGGATGTACTGTACCTTTGGTATGATTGCTGTTGGTGTAGGCGAAGCCTGATTCTCTGGTTGTATCTTCTTGTCTCCTTGCAGCAAACACTCCTAGCTCTGCCATCCTGGGCCGGTTAATAGGAGCTCGTGAAGTTGACTGCTGAAGTCCGTGCATCTCCACTGTCCTAGTTTATATAGCATCCTTTGGGTGTTTTTAAAGGATTACGG
>NW_026286838.1:0-2920 GCF_023373465.1 Oncorhynchus keta | reverse complement strand
CTGACTAAAAACCAACCAACGCTGTCGACTACAACATATTCCCAGACGTTACCCTCGCTGCCGGCCCTCAGGATGGAGTCAGAGATACAGCTGAGGGTACGGGACTCCGCCGAGTCAAAGCTCAGGGTCAGTAGCCCGCTCTCTACGGAGTCCTCTGCTGCAGCCGGGTGTCTGGGACCGGGCTAGAGGCAGCAGCCTCATCATCCCTCTCTGGGTAGATCACGTCACTGTAGTCCCTGTCTGTTACACTGCCTCTGGGGGTTTCTTCTAGAGCCTGGGACACAGGGGACACAGGGGGACTACAGGGGACACAGGGGACATATTTATTTAGCTTTGAGTTTGCATCTGTTTATAAATATCCATTGGTTCAGTTGTACAGGGCAAAGTACATGTATTAGCCCCAGGTGTGGGGTACAGAGAGAGGAGCAGTACCACAGACAGAGATAAACCCAGTGGGTTCAGGTCTGGGGTACAGACAGAGATAAACCCAGTGGGTTCAGGTCTGGGGTACAGACAGAGATAAACCCAGTGGGTTCAGGTCTGGGGTACAGACAGAGAAACCCAGTGGGTTCAGGTCTGGGGTACAGACAGAGAAACCCAGTGGGTTCAGGTCTGGGGTACAGACAGAGGAGCAGTACCACACCATAGAGCTACGCCTAGTGGTCCCTAGAAGGCCTTGAGGTTGAGCTGAGGTTGGTGAGGGATGGTTACCTGGGAGCAGAGCGATGGCCCGTGAATCCTCGAATGCTTTGAGGCTGGGAGCTGAGGGCCAGAGTAGGGATCCGCCGGCCTCCCACCCAGCCAAGTAGATGCAAGATGAAACCTGGAGGAGAGATCGCAGCTTTGGGCGGGAACTGTCCTTCATTATTATGTAGAGACAGGTCAGCTCTGGCCACGACGTAGACTAGAGAACAGGCCGCTCCCGTCACGACGTAGACTAGAGAACAGGCCGCCCAGGCCGCTCCCGTCACGACGTAGACAGAGAACAGGCCGCTCCCGTCACGACGTAGACTAGAGAACAGGCCGCCCCGTCACACGTGAGACTAGAGAACAGGCGCCCCGTCACGACGTAGACTAGAGAACAGGCCGCTCCCGCGTCACGACGTAGACTAGAGAACAGGCCGCTCTCGTCACGACGTAGACTAGAGAACAGGCCGCTCCCCGTCACGACGTAGACTAGAGAACAGGCCGTCCGCTCACGACGTAGACTAGAGAACAGGCCGCCCCCGTCACGACGAGACTAGAGAACAGGCCGCTCCCGCCACGACGTAGACTAGGAGAACAGGCCGCTTCCCCGTCACGACGTAGACTAGAGAACAGGCCGCTCCCGTCACGACGTAGACTAGAGAACAGGCCGCTCCTCGTCACGCAATGAGGACTGAGGAATAAGCCGTCTCTCGTCACGACGTAGACTAGAGAACAGGCCGCCCTCACGACGAGACTGAGAACAGGCCAGGGCCGCTCTCCCGTCACGACGTAGACTCAGAGACAGTGCAGGGCCGCTCCCGTCACGACGTAGACTAGAGAACAGGCCGCTCCCGTCACGACGTAGACTAGAGAACAGGCCGGCCTCCCCGTCACGACGTAGACTAGAGAACAGGCCGCTCCCCGTCACGACGTAGACCAGAGAACAGGCCGCTCCCCGTCACGACGTAGACTAGAGAACAGGCCGTCCCTGTCACGACGTAGACTAGAGAACAGGCCGCTCCCGTCACGACGTAGACTAGAGAACAGGTCGCTCCCGTCACGACGTAGACTAGAGAACAGTCAGCAGCAGGGCCGCCTCCCGTAGACTAGAGAACAGTCGCAGCAGGACCGCTCCCGTCACGACATAGAATAGACAGATCGCAGCAGGGCTGTTACACAGTGTGAGATTCTGCGATGGGAATTATGACAGTTCCAAGTTACAGCTCAATACCTTTCAGTGAACACAAACAATTCAAGTACAAACCACTTACGTTTTCAGCCTCCTTTCGCTCTCTGCACACCTGAGAAGAAAACGAGATTCTTTAGTCCGAGCAAAGACGACACACACTGACTAACTGGCTTCCTCACTTAAAAGGTGATCTATTATAGACGGTCTATGGCACAGTATTCTGTTTAAATAGTCACTCTGATAGGACTCATGTGAAACACCACACTGTGGACTACTCATCTAGCCACGTGATTTAGCCGCCAAGTCAAACAACCCACTATCAACACCATGCAATCAGTGATAACACAGAACTGGCTGCATAACCCGATATGGCCATAACCACAGGCCAGTGTGCGCATGTCATTAGTGAGTCCAGTCCGTGTACACTAACGTGCCAACCAGTGAGACGCTACACAAATACATTAAACACCGGGCACCGCTCTAACCAAACAGGCACCGTCTAAAACCAAACAGGCACCGTCTAAAACCAAACAGGCACCGGGCTCTAAAACCAAACGGCACTGTCTAAACCCAACAGGCACCGTCTAAACCAAACAGGCACCGTCTAACCCAAACAGGCACCGTCAAAACCAACAGGCACCGTCCAACCCAAACAGGCACCGTCCAAACCAAACAGGCACCGTCCTAAACCAAACAGGCACCGTCTAAAACCAAACAGGCACCGTTCTAAAACCAAACAGGCACCTGCCTAAAACCAACAGGCACCGTTTCTAACAAACAGGCACCGTCTAACAAACAGGCACTGCCTAAACCAAACAGTACCGTCTAACAAACAGGCACCGTTTAACCAAACAGGCACCGTCTAACCAAACAGGCACCGCTTGAAACCAAACAGGCACCGCCTAAACCAAACAGGCACCGTCAAAACCAAACAGGCACCGTCTAAACCAAACAGGCACCGTCTAACCAAACAGGCACCGCCTAACCAAACAGGCACCGTTTCAACCAAACAGGCACCGTCTAAACCAAACAGGCACCGTCTAA
>NW_026286837.1:0-5564 GCF_023373465.1 Oncorhynchus keta | reverse complement strand
GTCGGCACCTCAGTACCTCCAGGCTCTGATCAGGCCCTACACCCAAACAAGGGCACTGCGTTCATCCACCTCTGGCCTGCTCGCCTCCCTACCACTGAGGAAGTACAGTTCCCGCTCAGCCCAGTCAAAACTGTTCGCTGCTCTGGCCCCCAATGGTGGAACAAACTCCCTCACGACGCCAGGACAGCGGAGTCAATCACCACCTTCCGGAGACACCTGAAACCCCACCTCTTCAAGGAATACCTAGGATAGGGTAAGTAAGGGTAAGTAATCCTTCTCACCCCCCAACAAGATTTAGATGCAAGTGGCCGTTCCACTGGTTGTCATAAGGTGTATGCACCAATTTGTAAGTCGCTCTGGATAAGAGCGTCTGCTAAATGACTTAAATGTAATGTAAATGTAAATGTAGAATGAGAACAACAGGTAACAGAATGAGAACAACAGGTAACAGAATGAGAACAACAGGTAACAGAATGAGAACAACAGGTAGTAGAATGAGAACAACAGGTAGTAGAATGAGAACAACAGGTAACAGAATGAGAACAACAGGTAGTAGAATGAGAACAACAGGTAATAGAATGAGAACAATAGGTAACAGAATGAGAACAACAGGTAGCAGAATGAGAACAACAGGTAGCAGAATGAGAACAACAGGTAGCAGAATGAGAACAACAGGTAACAGAATGAGAACAACAGGTAGCAGAATGAGAACAACAGGTAGCAGAATGAGAACAACAGGTATTAGAATGAGAACAACAGGTAGTAGAATGAGAACAACATGTAGTAGAATGAGAACAACAGGTAGCAGAATGAGAACAACAGGTAACAGAATGAGAACAACAGGTAGCAGAATGAGAACAACAGGTAGTAGAATGAGAACAACAGGTAACAGAATGAGAACAACAGGTAACAGAATGAGAACAACAGGTAGCAGAATAACAACAGGTAGCAGAATGAGAACAACAGGTAGCAGAATGAGAACAACAGGTAGCAGAATGAGAACAACAGGTAGCAGAATGAGAACAACAGGTAGCAGAATGAGAACAACAGGTAGCAGAATGAGAACAACAGGTAGTAGAATGAGAACAACAGGTAGTAGAATGAGAACAACATGTAGTAGAATGAGAACAACAGGTAGCAGAATGAGAACAACAGGTAACAGAATGAGAACAACAGGTAGCAGAATGAGAACAACAGGTAACAGAATGAGAACAACAGGTAACAGAATGAGAACAACAGGTAACAGAATGAGAACAACAGGTAGTAGAATGAGAACAACAGGTAACAGAATGAGAACAACAGGTAGTAGAATGAGAACAACAGGTAATAGAATGAGAACAATAGGTAACAGAATGAGAACAACAGGTAGCAGAATGAGAACAACAGGTAACAGAATGAGAACAACAGGTAGTAGAATGAGAACAACAGGTAATAGAATGAGAACAATAGGTAACAGAATGAGAACAACAGGTAGTAGAATGAGAACAACAGGTAGTAGAATGAGAACAACAGGTAGTAGAATGAGAACAACAGGTAGCAGAATGAGAACAACAGGTAGTAGAATGAGAACAACGGGTAACAGAATGAGAACAACAGGTAGCAGAATGAGAACAACAGGTAACAGAATGAGAACAACAGGTAACAGAATGAGAACAACAGGTAGTAGAATGAGAACAACAGGTAGTAGAATGAGAACAACAGGTAACAGAATGAGAACAACAGGTAGTAGAATGAGAACAATAGGTAACAGAATGAGAACAACAGGTAGCAGAATGAGAACAACAGGTAACAGAATGAGAACAACGGGTAGTAGAATGAGAACAACAGGTAATAGAATGAGAACAATAGGTAACAGAATGAGAACAACAGGTAGCAGAATGAGAACAACAGGTAACAGAATGAGAACAACAGGTAGCAGAATGAGAACAACAGGTAGCAGAATGAGAACAACAGGTAGAAGAATGAGAACAACAGGTAGCAGAATGAGAACAACAGGTAGTAGAATGAGAACAACAGGTAACAGAATGAGAACAACAGGTAACAGAATGAGAACAACAGGTAGTAGAATGAGAACAACAGGTAGCAGAATGAGAACAACAGGTAGCAGAATGAGAACAACAGGTAGAATGAGAACAACAGGTAATAGAATGAGAACAACAGGTAACAGAATGAGAACAACAGGTAACAGAATGAGAACAACAGGTAGCAGAATGAGAACAGCAGGTAATAGAATGAGAACAACAGGTAACAGAATGAGAACAACAGGTAATAGAATGAGAACAACAGGTAGCAGAATGAGAACAACAGGTAGCAGAATGAGAACAACAGGTAGTAGAATGAGAACAACAGGTAGCAGAATGAGAACAACAGGTAGTAGAATGAGAACAACAGGTAACAGAATGAGAACAACAGGTAATAGAATGAGAACAACAGGTAGCAGAATGAGAACAACAGGTAGCAGGTCACATTTTCATTTCATTACAGTACAACGGTTTGATTTGTTTGATCGTAGCTAGCTACATAGCTAGCTACATAGCCGTCTTTGTTTCAAAGATAATTGTGTAGTCTAGACCGATTTCCTAGGTTAGCTAGCCAGCTATTGTCGTTCTTTTAACTCAACGTAACGTAAACAACACTGCTAGCTAGCCAGCTAGCCCCCGAATAGCAGCACTGTAGAAATTATTACACTCAACGGAACGACTTGATTAGTGTAGTGCCAACAACGCAGCTACTGCCAGCTAGCCTACTTTAGCAGTACTGTATCATTTTAATCATTTTAGTCAATAAGATTCTTGCTACGTAAGCTTAACTTTCTGAACATTCGAGACGTGTAGTCCACTTGTCATTCCAATTTCCTTGCATTAGCGTAGCCTTTTCTGTAGCCTGTCAACTATGTGTCTGTCTATCCCTGTTCTCTCCTCTCTGCACAGACCATACAAACGCTCCACACCGCGTGGCCGCGACCACCCTAATCTGGTGGTCCCAGCGCGTACGACCCACGTGGAGTTCCAGGTCTCCGGTAGCCTCTGGAACTGCCGATCTGCGGCCAACAAGGCAGAGTTCATCTCAGCCTATGCCTCCCTCCAGTCCCTTGACTTCTTGGCACTGACGGAAACATGGATCACCACAGATAACACTGCTACTCCTACTGCTCTCTCCTCGTCCGCCCACGTGTTCTCGCACACCCCGAGAGCTTCTGGTCAGCGGGGTGGTGGCACCGGGATCCTCATCTCTCCCAAGTGGTCTTTCTCTCTTTCTCCCTTACCCATCTGTCTATCGCCTCCTTTGAATTCCATGCTGTCACAGTTACCAGCCCTTTCAAGCTTAACATCCTTATCATTTATCGCCCTCCAGGTTCCCTCGGAGAGTTCATCAATGAGCTTGATGCCTTGATAAGCTCCTTTCCTGAGGACGGCTCACCTCTCACAGTTCTGGGCGACTTTAACCTCCCCACGTCTACCTTTGACTCATTCCTCTCTGCCTCCTTCTTTCCACTCCTCTCCTCTTTTGACCTCACCCTCTCACCTTCCCCCTACTCACAAGGCAGGCAATACGCTTGACCTCATCTTTACTAGATGCTGTTCTTCCACTAACCTCATTGCAACTCCCCTCCAAGTCTCCGACCACTACCTTGTATCCTTTTCCCTCTCGCTCTCATCCAACACTTCCCACACTGCCCCTACTCGGATGGTATCGCGCCGTCCCAACCTTCGCTCTCTCTCCCCCGCTACTCTCTCCTCTTCCATCCTATCATCTCTTCCCTCTGCTCAAACTTTCTCCAACCTATCTCCTGATTCTGCCTCCTCAACCCTCCTCTCCTCCCTTACTGCATCCTTTGACTCCCTATGTCCCCTATCCTCCAGGCCGGCTCGGTCCTCCCCTCCCGCTCCGTGGCTCGACGACTCATTGCGAGCTCACAGAACAGGGCTCCGGGCAGCCGAGCGGAAATGGAGGAAAACTCGCCTCCTGCGGACCTGGCATCCTTTCACTCCCTCCTCTCTACATTTTCCTCCTCTGTCTCTGCTGCTAAAGCCACTTTCTACCATTCTAAATTCCAAGCATCTGCCTCTAACCCTAGGAAGCTCTTTGCCACCTTCTCCTCCCTCCTGAATCCTCCCCCCTCCCTCCTCCCTCTCTGCAGATGACTTCGTCAACCATTTTGAAAAGAAGGTCGATGACATCCGATCCTCGTTTGCTAAGTCAAACGACACCGCTGGTTCTGCTCACACTGCCCTACCCTATGCTCTGACCTCTTTCTCCCCTCTCTCTCCAGATGAAATCTCGCGTCTTGTGACGGCCGGCCGCCCAACAACCTGCCCGCTTGACCCTATCCCCTCCTCTCTTCTCCAGACCATTTCCGGAGACCTTCTCCCTTACCTCACCTCGCTCATCAACTCATCCCTGACCGCTGGCTACGTCCCTCCCGTCTTCAAGAGAGCGAGAGTTGCACCCCTTCTGAAAAAACCTACACTCGATCCCTCCGATGTCAACAACTACAGACCAGTATCCCTTCTCTCTTTTCTCTCCAAAACTCTTGAGCGTGCCGTCCTTGGCCAGCTCTACCGCTATCTCTCTCAGAATGACCTTCTTGATCCAAATCAGTCAGGTTTCAAGACTAGTCATTCAACTGAGACTGCTCTTCTCTGTATCACGGAGGCGCTCCGCACTGCTAAAGCTAACTCTCTCTCCTCTGCTCTCATCCTTCTAGACCTATCGGCTGCCTTCGATACTGTGAACCATCAGATCCTCCTCTCCACCCTCTCCGAGTTGGGCATCTCCGGCGCGGCCCACGCTTGGATTGCGTCCTACCTGACAGGTCGCTCCTACCAGGTGGCGTGGCGAGAATCTGTCTCCTCACCACGCGCTCTCACCACTGGTGTCCCCCAGGGCTCTGTTCTAGGCCCTCTCTTATTCTCGCTATACACCAAGTCACTTGGCTCTGTCATAACCTCACATGGTCTCTCCTATCATTGCTATGCAGACGACACACAATTAATCTTCTCCTTTCCCCCTTCTGATGACCAGGTGGCGAATCGCATCTCTGCATGTCTGGCAGACATATCAGTGTGGATGACGGATCACCACCTCAAGCTGAACCTCAGCAAGACGGAGCTCCTCTTCCTCCCGGGGAAGGACTGCCCGTTCCATGATCTCGCCATCACGGTTGACAACTCCATTGTGTCCTCCTCCCAGAGCGCTAAGAACCTTGGCGTGATCCTGGACAACACCCTGACGTTCTCAACTAACATCAAGGCGGTGTCCCGTTCCTGTAGGTTCATGCTCTACAACATCCGCAGAGTACGACCCTGCCTCACACAGGAAGCGGCGCAGGTCCTAATCCAGGCACTTGTCATCTCCCGTCTTGATTACTGCAACTCGCTGTTGGCTGGGCTCCCTGCCTGTGCCATTAAACCCCTACAACTCATCCAGAACGCCGCAGCCCGTCTGGTGTTCAACCTTCCCAAGTTCTCTCACGTCACCCCGCTCCCTCCGCTCTCTCCACTGGCTTCCAGTTGAAGCTCGCATCCGCTACAAGACCATGGTGCTCGCCTACGGAGCTGTGA
>NW_026286836.1:0-4703 GCF_023373465.1 Oncorhynchus keta | reverse complement strand
AAGATTATATATCTCTGTCTCCCTAGTGTTCTCCACTCTGTCTCCCCCTAGTGTTCTCCCCTAGTGTTCATTATATATAATGTGCAGTAACCTATATCATACAGAAAATGTATATGGATAATGGTACAATCATTTGGGCTTTTTTGGGCTTGGGTGTAATGAACACTAGGGAGACAGAGAGCTGGTTTCAAGCGCAGGGCACTGCAGGTAAGTTTATTGCAAAGGACCACATGAGGAGGCAGGTAGCTTCTTGGTCCAGGGGCACGAGAAGGTCATGGCCACAGGGGGTCCAAAAGGGCAACAGTACAGGCAGGGAAAAGGCTAGTAACGTAGTCTGGGAGATCAGGCAATAGGTAGATAACAGGAAATCCGATAGGCTGGGGTACAGGCAGGGAATAGGCAAAAGGCGTCTTTCCTGAGGCAGGCAAAAACTATCATACAGGGGAGCTCGTAAATCATACACGGAGCTCAGAAATCATACACGGGAGTCAGAATCACGGGAAACCAGAGCTCTGAAAGACGTGTAGCGCAAAACACACATACTTAGTGAGGAGTGCAAAGAACTGAACAAAATAGTGTGGGATAATGGCATACAGGTGAACAGCTGTGCCCTGACACCATATGTGAAATGATTGCCTCTATCTATCTTCAGAGCTCGTACTGTTAGGTGACCTAAACTGGGACATGCTTAACAGCCCGGCCATCATACAATCTAAGCTTGATGCCCTCAATCTCACACAAGTTATCAATGAACCTACCAGGTACAACCCCAGATCCGTGAACACGGGCACCCTCATTTATATCATTATTATTAAACTATTACACTCAACTGAACGACTTGATTAGTGTAGTGTTAGCTAGCTACATAGTTGTCTTTGCTGTCTTCGTATCCAAGATAATTGTGTAGTTTAGAGCGTGTAGTCTTAGAGTGATTATCTTAATTTACCGAGGTTAGCTAGCCAGCTATTTGTCGTCCTTAACGTAGGAGACACTGCTAGCTAGCCAACAGCTAGCCAACGTCTACTGAATAGAACTTCCGCACTCAACAACCGATCGCATTCCGCTCGCTCCACAGGTAGTATCACATTTTTCATTTCATTTCATTACAGCACAACGGTTTGATTTGTTTGATCGTAGCTAGCTACATAGCTAGCTACATAGCCGTCTGTGTATCAAAGATAATTGTGTAGTCTAGAGCGATTTTCTAGGTTAGCTAGCCAGCTATTGTCGTTCTTTTAGCGCAACGTAACGTAATCAACTGCTAGCTAGCCAGCTAGCCCCGAATAGCAGCACTATAGAAACTATTACACTCAACGGAACGACTTAATTAGTGTAGTGTCAACAACGCAGCCACTGCCAGCCAGCCTACAAAGTCAACAACGCAGCCACTGCCAGCTAGCCTACTTCAGCAGTACTGTATCATTTTAATCATTTTAGTCAATAAGATTCTTGCTACGTAAGCTTAACTTTCTGAACATTCGAGACGTGTAGTCCACTTGTCATTCCAATCTCCTTGCATTAGCGTAGCCTCTTCTGTAGCCTGTCAACTATGTGTCTGTCTATCCCTGTTATCTCCTCTCTGCACAGACCATACAAACGCTCCACACCGCGTGGGCCGCGCCACCCTAATCTGGTGGTCCCAGCGCGCACGACCCACGTGGAGTTCCAGGTCTCCGGTAGCCTCTGGAACTGCCGATCTGCGGCCAACAAGGCAGAGTTCATCTCGGCCTATGCCCTCCAGTCCCTCGACTTCTCTTGGCACTGACGGAAATATGGATCACCACAGATAACACTGCTTTCTCCTACTGCTCTCTCTCTTCGTCCGCCCACGTGTTCTCGCACACCCGAGAGCTTCTGGTCAGCGGGTGGTGGCACCAGGATCCTCATCTCTCCCAAGTGGTCATTCTCTTTCTCCCCTTTACCCATCTGTCTATCGCGCCTCCTTGAATTTCATGCTGTCACAGTTACCAGCCCTTTCAAGGTTAACATCCTTATCATTTATCGCCTCAGGTCCCCTCGGAGAGTTCATCAATGAGCTTGATGTCTTGATAAGCTCCTTTCCTGAGACTGACTCACCTCTCACAGTTCTGGGCGACTTTAACCTCCCCACGTCTACCTTTGACTCATTCCTCTCTGCCTCCTTCTTTCCACTTCTTTCCTCTTTTGACCTCACCCTCTCACCTTCCCCCTACTCACAAGGCAGGCAATACGCCTCCAACCTCATCTTTACTAGATGCTGTTCTTCCACTAACCTCATTGCAACTCCCCTCCAAGTCTCCCGACCACTACCTTGTATCCTTTTCCTCTCGCTCTCATCCAACACTTCCCACACTGCCCCTACTCGGATGGTATCGCCGTCCCAACCTTCGCTCTCTCTCCCCCGCTACTCTCTCCTCTTCCATCCTATCATCTCTTCCCCCTCTGCTCAAACCTTTCTCCAACCTATCTCCTGATTCTGCCTCCTCAACCCTCCTCTCCTCCCTTTCTGCATCCTTTGACTCTCTATGTCCCCTATCTTCCAGGCCGGCTCGTCCTCCCCTCCCGCTCCGTGGCTCGACGACTCATTGCGAGCTCACAGAACAGGGCTCCGGGCAGCCGAGCGGAAATGGAGGAAAACTCGCCTCCCTGCGGACCTGGCATCCTTTCGCTCCCTCCTCTCTACATTTTCCTCCTCTGTCTCTGCTGCTAAAGCCACTTTCTACCACTCTAATATAATAATAATAATAATATATGCCATTTAGCAGACGCTTTTATCCAAAGCGACTTACAGTCATGTGTGCATACATTCTACGTATCTGCCTCTAACCCTAGGAAGCTCTTTGCCACCTTCTCCTCCCTCCTGAATCCTCCTCCCCCTCCCCCCCCTCCTCCCTCTCTGCAGATGACTTCGTCAACCATTTTGAAAAGAAGGTCGACGACATCCGATCCTCGTTTGCTAAGTCAAACGACACCGCTGGTTCTGCTCACACTGCCCTACCCTGTGCTCTGACCTCTTTTCTCCCTCTCTCTCCAGATGAAATCTTGCGTCTTGTGACGGCCGGGCCGCCCAACAACCTGCCCGCCGACCCTATCCCCTCCTCTCTTCTCCAGACCATTTCGAGACCTTCCCCTTACCTCACCTCGCTCATCAACTCATCCCTGACCGCTGGCTACGTCCCTTCCGTCTTCAAGAGAGCGAGAGTTGCACCCCCTTCTGAAAAAAACTACACTCGATCCCTCCGATGTCAACAACTACAGACCAGTATCCCTTCTTTCTTTTCTCTCAAAACTCTTGAACGTGCCGTCCTTGGCCAGCTCTCCCGCTATCTCTCTCAGAATGACCTTCTTGATCCAAATCAGTCAGGTTCAAGACTAGTCATTCAACTGAGACTGCTCTTCTCTGTATCACGGAGCGCTCCGCACTGCTAAAGCTAACTCTCTCTCCTCTGCTCTCATCCTTCTAGACCTATCAGCTGCCTTCGATACTGTGAACCATCAGATCCTCCTCTCCACCCTCTCCGAGTTGGGCATCTCCGGCGCCCACGCTTGGATTGCATCCTACCTGACAGGTCGCTCCTACAGTGGCGTGGCGAGAATCTGTCTCCTCACCACGCGCTCTCACCACTGGTGTCCCCAGGGCTCTGTTCTAGGCCCTCTCCTATTCTCGCTATACACCAAGTCACTTGGCTCTGTCATAACTCCTCACATGGTCTCTCCTATCATTGCTATGCAGACGACACACAATTAATCTTCTCCTTTCCCCCTTCTGATGACCAGGTGGCGAATCGCATCTCTGCATGTCTGGCAGACATATCAGTGTGGATGACGGATCACCACCTCAAGCTGAACCTCGGCAAGACGGAGCTGCTCTTCCTCCCGGGGAAGGACTGCCCGTTCCATGATCTCGCCATCACGGTTGACAACTCCATTGTGTCCTCCTCCCAGAGCGCTAAGAACCTTGGCGTGATCCTGGACAACACCCTGTCGTTCTCAACTAACATCAAGGCGGTGGCCCGTTCCTGTAGGTTCATGCTCTACAACATCCGCAGAGTACGACCCTGCCTCACACAGGAAGCGACGCAGGTCCTAATCCAGGCACTTGTCATCTCCCGTCTGGATTACTGCAACTCGCTGTTGGCTGGGCTCCCTGCCTGTGCCATTAAACCCCTACAACTCATCCAGAACGCCGCAGCCCGTCTGGTGTTCAACCTTCCCAAGTTCTCTCACGTCACCCCGCTCCTCCGCTCTCTCCACTGGCTTCCAGTTGAAGCTCGCATCCGCTACAAGACCATGGTGCTTGCCTACGGAGCTGTGAGGGGAACGGCACCTCAGTACCTCCAGGCTCTGATCAGGCCCTACACCCAAACAAGGGCACTGCGTTCATCCACCTCTGGCCTGCTCGCCTCCCTACCACTGAGGAAGTACAGTTCCCGCTCAGCCCAGTCAAAACTGTTCGCTGCTCTGGCTCCCCAATGGTGGAACAAACTCCCTCACGACGCCAGGACAGCGGAGTCAATCACCACCTTCCGGAGAAACCTGAAACCCCACCTCTTTAAGGAATACCTAGGATAGGATAAAGTAATCCTTCTCACCCCCCTAAAAGATTTAGATGCACTATTGTAAAGTGGCTGTTCCACTGGATGTCATAAGGTGAATGCACCAATTTGTAAGTCGCTCTGGATAAGAGCGTCTGCTAAATGAATTAAATGTAAATGTAAATGTAA
>NW_026286835.1:0-2094 GCF_023373465.1 Oncorhynchus keta | reverse complement strand
CTAGCTGGTCTGTCATAATATAATAGAGACAGTAGATCTAGCTGGTCTGTCATAATATAATAGAGACAGTAGATCGAGCTGGTCTGTCATATTATCATAGACACAGGAGATCTAGCTGGTCTGTCAAAATATAATAGAGACAGTATATCTAGCTGGTATGTCATAATATAATAGAGACAGTAGATCTAGCTGGTCTGTCATAATAAAAATAGAAACAGTAGATCTAGCTGGTCTGTCATAATATAATAGAGACAGTAGATCTAGCTGGTCTGTCATAATATAATAGAGACATTAGCTCTAGCTGGTCTGTCATAATAAAATAGAGACATTAGATCTAGCTGGTCTGTCATAATATAATAGAGACAGTAGATCTAGCTGGTCTGTCAAAATATAATAGAGACAGTATATCTAGCTGGTATGTCATAATATAATAGAGACAGTAGATCTAGCTGGTCTGTCATAATATAATAGAGACAGTAGATCTAGCTGGTCTGTCATAATATAATAGAGACAGTATATCTAGCTGGTATGTCATAATACAATAGAGACAGTAGTTCTAGCTGGTCTGTCATAATACAATAGAGACAGTATATCTAGCTGGTCTGTCATAATACAATAGAGACAGTAGATCTAGCTGGTCTGTCATAATATAATAGAGACAGTAGATCTAGCTGGTCTGTCATAATATAATAGAGACATTATATCTAGCCGATCTGTCATAATATAATAGAGACAGTAGATCAAGCTGGTCTGTCATTATATTATTGGAAATAGTAGAACTAGCTGGTCTGTCATAATATAATAGAAACAGTAGATCTAGCTGGTCTGTCATAATATAATAGAGACATTAGATCTAGCCGGTCTGTCATAATATAATAGAGACAGTAGATCTAGCTGGTCTGTCATAATATGATAGAGACAGTAGATCTAGCTGGTCTGTCATAATACAATAGAGACAGTAGATCTAGCTGGTCTGTCATAATATAATAGAGACAGTAGATCTAGCTGGTCTGTCATAATATAATAGAGACAGTAGATCTAGCTGGTCTGTCATAATATAATAGAGACAGTAGATCTAGCTGGTCTGTCAATAATATAATAGAGACATTATATCTAGCTGGTCTGTCATAATATACTAGAGACAGTAGATCTAGCTGGTCTGTCATAATATAATAGAGACAGTAGATCTAGCTGGTCTGTCATAATATAATAGAGACAGTAGATCTAGCTGGTCTGTCATAATATAATAGAGACAGTAGATCTAGCTGGTCTGTCATAATATAATAGAGAAAGTAGATCTAGCTGGTCTGTCATAATATAATAGAGACAGTAGATCTAGCTGGTCTGTCATAATATAATAGAGACATTAGATCTAGCTGGTCTGTCATAATATAATAGAGACAGTAGATCTAGCTGGTCTGTCATAATATAATAGAGACAGTAGATCTAGCTGGTCTGTCATAATACAATAGAGACAGTAGTATCTAGCTGGTCTGTCATAATACAATAGAGACAGTAGATCTAGCTGGTCTGTCATAATATAATAGAGACAGTATATCTAGCTGGTCTGTCATAATATAATAGAGACAGTAGATCTAGCTGGTCTGTCATTATATAATAGAGACAGTAGATCTCAGCTGGTCTGTCATAATATAATAGAGACAGTAGATTCTAGCTGGTCTGTCATAATATAATAGAGACAGTAGATCTAGCTGGTCTGTCATAATATAATAGAGACAGTAGATCTAGCTGGTATGTCATAATATAATAGAGACAGTAGATCTAGCTGGTCTGTCATAATATAATAGAGACAGTAGATCTAGCTGGTCTGTCATAATATAATAGAGACAGTAGATCTCGCTGGTCTGTCATAATATAATAGAGACAGTAGTTCTAGCTGGTCTGTCATAATACAATAGAGACAGTAGTTCTAGCTGGTCTGTCATAATATAATAGAGACAGTAGATCTAGCTGGTCTGTCATAATATAACAGAGACAGCAGATCTAGCTGGTCTGTCATAATATAATAGAGACAGTAGATCTAGCTGGTCTGTCATAATATAATAGAGACAGTAGATCTAGCTGGTCTGTCAT
>NW_026286834.1:327500-331617 GCF_023373465.1 Oncorhynchus keta | reverse complement strand
GCTCGGGGATTTGATCTAGCAACCTTTCGGTTAATAGTCCTGACGTTCTAACCAATGCCTGCCGTCTGTCACGCCCTGGTCGAAGTATTTTGTGTTTTTCTTCGTGTATTTGGTCAGGCCAGGGTGTGACATGGGTTTTTGTATGTGGTGTGTAGCTTCGTGGGATTGTAGCTTAGTGGGGTGTTCTAGGTTAGTCTATGGCTGTCTGAAGTGGTTCTCAATCAGAGGCAGGTGTTTATCGTTGTCTCTGATTGGGAACCATATTTAGGCAGCCATATTCTTTGGTTGTATTGTGGGTGATTGTCCTGAGTGTCTTGATGGCCTTAGTCTGTGTTAGTTTGCACCAGTTAAGGCTGTTTCGGTTTTCACTACGTTTATTGTTTTGGATTCGTGTTACGTTGTGTGATTAAACATGGATCGCGATCTACACGCTGCAGTTTGGTCCGACTCTCCTTCACCACATGAAAACTGTGACACCGTCACATAGCGAAAAGGACAACTGCTCACTTTCAGGGAATTTATCTAAATCACAAGGGCTCATTTGAATTTTCTGATGCAGCAGGAATATTGTGACAAGAGTGATCAAGTTAAGATCTGACATCTGTATAGATAGAGGCCTGCTTATAGTTAATATATTACACACACACACACACACACACACAGTCAGGCAGACATGGCGTCAGACAACAGTCATGATGATGTCATGTTTGATCATGCGCAGCTCTCACCTCTGACCTCACAGAGAGTTTAGATCAGTCATTCATAGCTGTTCCCTCACTCTGCAATACAAGGACACATCTCATTCCTCCATACAGGGACACATCTCATTCCTCCATACAAGGACACATCTCATTCCTCCATACAAGGACACATCTCATTCCTCCATACAAGGACACATCTCATTCCTCCATACAAGGACACATCTCATTCCTCCATACAAGGACACATCTCATTCCTCCATACAGGGACACATCTCATTCCTCCATACAGGGACACATCTCATTCCTCCATACAGGGACACATCTCATTCCTCCATACAGGGACACATCTCATTCCTCCATACAAGGACACATCTCATTCCTCCATACAGGGACACATCTCATTCCTCCATACAAGGACACATCTCATTCCTCCATACAGGGACACATCTCATTCCTCCATACAGGGACACATCTCATTCCTCCATACAGGGACACATCTCATTCCTCCATACAGGGACACATCTCATTCCTCCATACAGGGACACATCTCATTCCTCCATACAAGGACACATCTCATTCCTCCATACAGGGACACATCTCATTCCTCCATACAGGGACACATCTCATTCCTCCATACAGGACACATCTCATTCCTCCATACAGGGACACATCTCATTCCTCCATACAAGGACACATCTCATTCCTCCATACAAGGACACATCTCATTCCTCCATACAGGGACACATCTCATTCCTCCATACAGGGACACATCTCATTCCTCCATACAAGGACACATCTCATTCCTCCATACAGGGACACATCTCATTCCTCCATACAAGGACACATCTCATTCCTCCATACAGGGACACATCTCATTCCTCCATACAGGGACACATCTCATTCCTCCATACAGGGACACATCTCATTCCTCCATACAAGGACACATCTCATTCCTCCATACAAGGACACATCTCATTCCTCCATACAAGGACACATCTCATTCCTCCATACAGGGACACATCTCATTCCTCCATACAGGGACTCCATAAAACCTGGACACATCTCATTCCTCCATACAAGGACACATCTCATTCCTCCATACAAGGACACATCTCATTCCTCCATACAGGGACACATCTCATTCCTCCATACAGGGACACATCTCATTCCTCCATACAGGGACACATCTCATTCCTCCATACAAGGACACATCTCATTCCTCCATACAAGGACACATCTCATTCCTCCATACAAGGACACATCTCATTCCTCCATACAAGGACACATCTCATTCCTCCATACAGGGACACATCTCATTCCTCCATACAGGGACACATCTCATTCCTCCATAAAGGGACACATCTTTATTCCTCCATATAGGGACACATCTTTATTCCTCCATACAAGGACACATCTCATTCCTCCATATGGACACATCTTTATTCCTCCATACAAGGACACATCTCATTCCTCCATACATGGACACATCTCATTCCTCCATACAGGGACACATCTCATTCCTCCATATAGGGACACATCTCATTGGAAACCTCCATACAGGGACACATCTCATTCCTCCATACAGGGACACATCTCATTCCTCCATATGGACACCTCTCATTCCTCCATATAGGACACATCTCATTCCTCCATACAGGGACACATCTCATTCCTCCACCTGTTTGTATGACACATCTCATTCCTTTTACAGGGACACCTCTCATTCCTCCATACAAGGACACATCTCATTCCTTTTATACAGGGACACATCTCATTCCTCCATAAACAAGGACACATCTCATTCCTCCATGGAAACAGGACACATCTCATTCCTCCATACAGGGACACATCTCATTCCTCCATACAGGGACACATCTCATTCCTCCATACAGGGACACATCTTTATTCCTCCATACAGGGACACATCTCATTCCTCCATACAGGGACACATCTCATTCCTCCATACAAGGACACATCTCATTCCTTCATATATGGGACACATCTCATTCCTCCATACAAGGACACATCTCATTCCTCCATACAGGGACACATCTCATTCCTCCATGTTTACAGGGACACATCTCATTCCTCCATACAGGACACATCTCATTCCTCCATACAGGGACACATCTTTATTCCTCCATACAGGGACACATCTCATTCCTCCATACAGGGACACATCTCATTCCTCCATTTACAGGGACACCTCTCATTCCTCCATACAGGGACACATCTCATTCCTCCATACAGGGACACATATCATTCCTCCATTACAGGGACTGTTTATATGGGAAACCTGTTTATATGGGAAACCTGTTTATATGGAAACCTGTTTATATGGAAACCTGTTTATATGGGAAACCTGTTTATATGGAAACCTGTTTATATGGGAAACCTGTTTATATGGGAAACCTGTTTATATGGAAACCTGTTTATATGGAAACCTGTTTATATGGGAAACCTGTTTATATGGAAACCTGTTTATATGGAAACCTGTTTATATGGGAAACCTGTTTATATGGGAAACCTGTTTATATGGGAAACCTGTTTATATGGAAACCTGTTTATATGGGAAACCTGTTTATATGGAAACCTGTTTATATGGAAACCTGTTTATATGGAAACCTGTTTATATGGAAACCTGTTTACATTGGAAACCTGTTTATATGGGAAACCTGTTTATATGGAAACCTGTTTATATGGGAAACCTGTTTATATGGGAAACCTGTTTATATGGAAACCTGTTTATATGGGAAACCTGTTTATATGGAAACCTGTTTATATGGAAACCTGTTTATATGGAAACCTGTTTATATGGGAAACCTGTTTATATGGGAAACCTGTTTATATGGAAACCTGTTTATATGGAAACCTGTTTACATTGGAAACCTGTTTATATGGAAACCTGTTTATATGGGAAACCTGTTTATATGGGAAACCTGTTTATATGGAAACCTGTTTATATGGAAACCTGTTTATATGGAAACCTGTTTACATTGGAAACCTGTTTATATGGAAACCTGTTTATATGGGAAACCTGTTTATATGGAAACCTGTTTATATGGGAAACCTGTTTATATGGGAAACCTGTTTATATGGGAAACCTGTTTATATGGAAACCTGTTTATATGGGAAACCTGTTTATATGGAAACCTGTTTATATGGAAACCTGTTTATATGGAAACCTGTTTATATGGGAAACCTGTTTATATGGGAAACCTGTTTATATGGAAACCTGTTTATATGGAAACCTGTTTATATGGGAAACCTGTTTATATGGAAACCTGTTTATATGGAAACCTGTTTATATGGAAACCTGTTTATATGGGAAACCTGTTTACATTGGAAACCTGTTTATTGGAAACCTGTTTATATGGAAACCTGTTTATATGGAAACCTGTTTACATTGGAAACCT
>NW_026286834.1:185000-322500 GCF_023373465.1 Oncorhynchus keta | reverse complement strand
GTCATTCAACTGAGACTGCTCTTCTCTGTATCACGGAGGCGCTCCGCACTGCTAAAGCTAACTCTCTCTCCTCTGCTCTCATCCTTCTAGACCTATCGGCTGCCTTCGATACTGTGAACCATCAGATCCTCCTCCCCACCCTCTCCGAGTTGGGCATCTCCGGCGCGGCCCACGCTTGGATTGCGTCCTACCTGACAGGTCGCTCCTACCAGGTGGCGTGGCGAGAATCTGTCTCCTCACCACGCGCTCTCACCACTGGTGTCCCCCAGGGCTCTGTTCTAGGCCCTCTCTTATTCTCGCTATACACCAAGTCACTTGGCTCTGTCATAACCTCACATGGTCTCTCCTATCATTGCTATGCAGACGACACACAATTAATCTTCTCCTTTCCCCCTTCTGATGACCAGGTGGCGAATCGCATCTCTGCATGTCTGGCAGACATATCAGTGTGGATGACGGATCACCACCTCAAGCTGAACCTCAGCAAGACGGAGCTCCTCTTCCTCCCGGGGAAGGACTGCCCGTTCCATGATCTCGCCATCACGGTTGACAACTCCATTGTGTCCTCCTCCCAGAGCGCTAAGAACCTTGGCGTGATCCTGGACAACACCCTGACGTTCTCAACTAACATCAAGGCGGTGTCCCGTTCCTGTAGGTTCATGCTCTACAACATCCGCAGAGTACGACCCTGCCTCACACAGGAAGCGGCGCAGGTCCTAATCCAGGCACTTGTCATCTCCCGTCTTGATTACTGCAACTCGCTGTTGGCTGGGCTCCCTGCCTGTGCCATTAAACCCCTACAACTCATCCAGAACGCCGCAGCCCGTCTGGTGTTCAACCTTCCCAAGTTCTCTCACGTCACCCCGCTCCTCCGCTCTCTCCACTGGCTTCCAGTTGAAGCTCGCATCCGCTACAAGACCATGGTGCTCGCCTACGGAGCTGTGAGGGGAACGGCACCTCAGTACCTCCAGGCTCTGATCAGGCCCTACACCCAAACAAGGGCACTGCGTTCATCCACCTCTGGCCTGCTCGCCTCCCTACCACTGAGGAAGTACAGTTCCCGCTCAGCCCAGTCAAAACTGTTCGCTGCTCTGGCCCCCAATGGTGGAACAAACTCCCTCACGACGCCAGGACAGCGGAGTCAATCACCACCTTCCGGAGACACCTGAAACCCCACCTCTTCAAGGAATACCTAGGATAGGGTAAGTAAGGGTAAGTAATCCTTCTCACCCCCCTTCTCCCCCAACAAGATTTAGATGCAAGTGGCTGTTCCACTGGTTGTCATAAGGTGTTTGCACCAATTTGTAAGTCGCTCTGGATAAGAGCGTCTGCTAAATGACTTAAATGTAAATGTAAATGTAAATAGTCCCTGTGCCCAAGAACGCAGAGGTAACCTGTCTCAATGACTATTTCCCCTCGTCTTCGTAACATTGCAAAAAACGTTTTGTCCATAAATGATGCAGAAAAGCTAATCCATGCTTTTGTCACTTCTAGATTAGACAGCAATGCTCTAATCTCTGGCTACACAGATAAAGCACTAAATAAACTTCAGCTAGTGCTAAACACGGCTGCTAGGATCTTGACTAGAATCAAACCATTTAAGAGGGGGTAGCCGGCAGAGACAGCAAGGCCAATTTATCACTCCAGCGCCTTGCCGTTCACCTTCACACCCCTGGGCCAGACTCAATCATAGAACCTCCTGAAAATATTTCTTCAGTAAAGGCCTAAAGGCTGTGACTGCGTCGGTCAGTTGGATCAGCAGACCATTCCAGTAAAGACTGTGTCGGTCAGTTGGATTAGCAGACCATTCCAGTAAAGACCATGACTGTCGGTCAGTTGGATCAGCAGACCATTCCAGTAAAGACTGACTGCGTCGGTCAGTTGGATCAGCAGACCACTCCAGTAAAGACCTAAAGACTGCGTAAGTCAGTTGGATCAGCAGACCACTCCAGTAAAGACCTAAAGAGACAGCAGACCACTCCAGTAAAGACCTAAAGACTGCGTCGGTCAGTTGGAAGACTCCAGTAAAGACTTAAAGACTGTCGGTCAGTTGGATCAGCAGACCACTCCAGTAAAGACTGTGTCGGTCAGTTGGATCAGCAGACCACTCCAGTAAAGACTGCGTCGGTCAGTTGGAAAGACCACTCCAGTAAGACTGCGTCGGTCAGTTGGATCAGCAGACCACTCCAGTAAAGACCTAAAGACTGCGTCGGTCAGTTGGATCAGCAGACCACTCCAGTAAAGACCTAAAGACTGCGTCGGTCAGTTGGAAGCAGACCACTGTAAAGACTGTCGGTCAGTTGGATCAGCAGACCACTCCAGTAAAGACCACTCCAAAAGACTTAAAGCGTCGGTCAGTTGGATCAGCAGACCACTCCAGTAAAGACTAAAGACTGCGTCGGTCAGTTGGATCAGCAGACCACTCCAGTAAAGACTTAAAGACTGCGTCGGTCAGTTGGATCAGCAGACCACTCCAGTAAAGACTTAAAGACTGTGTCGGTCAGTTGGATCAGCAGACCATTCCAGTAAAGACTGTCGGTCAGTTGGATCAGCAGACCACTCCAGTAAAGACCTAAAGACTGCGTCGGTCAGTTGGATCAGCAGACCACTCCAAGACCTAAAGACTGCGTCGGTCAGTTGGATCAGCAGACCACTCCAGTAAAGACTTAAAGACTGCGTCGGTCAGTTGGATCAGCAGACCATTCCAGTAAAGACTTAAAGACTGTGTCGGTCAGTTGGATCAGCAGACCACTCCAGTAAAGACTTAAAGACTGCGTCCGGTCAGTTGGATCAGCAGACCACTCCAGTAAAGACTTAAAGACTGTCGGTCAGTTGGATCAGGACCATCCAGTTGGATCAGCAGACCATTCCAGTAAAGACTTAAAGACTGCGTCGGTCTGTTGGATCAGCAGACCACTTAAAGACATAAAGACTGTGTCAGCAGACCACTCCAGTAAAGACCTAAAGACTGCGTCGGTCAGTTGGATCAGCAGACCACTCCAGTAAAGACTTAAAGACTGTTGTTGGATCAGCAGACCACTCCAGTAAAGACCTAAAGACTGCGTCGGTCAGTTGATGATCAGCAGACCACTCCAGTAAAGACCTAAAGACTGCAGTATCAAGACCACTCCAGTAAAGACTAAAGACTGCGTCGGTCAGTTGGATCAGCAGACCATTCCAGTAAAGACCTAAAGACTGTGTCGGTCAGTTGGATCAGCAGACCACTCCAGTAAAGACCTAAAGACTGCGTCGGTCAGACAGCAGACCACTCCAGTAAAGACGACTGCGTCGGTCAGTTGGATCAGCAGACCATTCCAGTAAAGACCATAAAGACTGCGTCGGTCAGTTGGATCAGCAGACCACTCCAGTAAAGACTAAAGACCACTGTGTCGGTCAGTTGGATCAGCAGACCACTCCAGTAAAGACTTAAAGACTTGGTCAGTTGGATCAGCAGACCACTCCAGTAAAGACCTAAAGACTGCGTCGGTCAGTTGGATCAGCAGACCACTCCAGTAAAGACTGCGTCGGTCAGTTGGATCAGCAGACCACTCCAGTAAAGACCTAAAGACTGCGTCGGTCAGTTGGATCAGCAGACCACTCCAGTAAAGACTTAAAGACTGCGTCGGTCAGTTGGATCAGCAGACCACTCCAGTAAAGACCTAAAGACTGCGTCGGTCAGTTGGATCAGCAGACCACTCCAGTAAAGACCTAAAGACTGCGTCGGTCAGTTGGATCAGCAGACCACTCCAGTAAAGACCTAAAGACTGTCGGTCAGTTGGATCAGCAGACCACTCCAGTAAAGACTGCATCGGTCAGTTGGATCAGCAGACCACTCCAGTAAAGACCTAAAGACTGCGTCGGTCAGTTGGATCAGCAGACCACTCCAGTAAAGACCTAAAGACTGCGTCGGTCAGTTGGATCAGCAGACCACTCCAGTAAAGACTTAAAGACTGCGTCGGTCAGTTGGATCAGCAGACCATTCCAGTAAAGACCTAAAGACTGTGTCGGTCAGTTGGATCAGCAGACCACTCCAGTAAAGACTGTAAAGACTCGGTCAGTTGGATCAGCAGACCACTCCAGTAAAGACTGTGTCGGTCAGTTGGATCAGCAGACCACTCCAGTAAAGACCTAAAGACTGCGTCGGTCAGTTGGATCAGCAGACCACTCCAGTAAAGACCTAAAGACTGCGTCGGTCAGTTGGATCAGCAGACCACTCCAGTAAAGACTGACTGTGTCGTCAGATCAGTTGGATCAGCAGACCACTCCAGTAAAGACTTAAAGACTGCGTCGGTCAGTTGGACCTAAAGACTCAGCAGACCACTCCAGTAAAGACTTAAAGACTGCGTCGGTCAGTTGGATCAGCAGACCACTCCAGTAAAGACTTAAAGACTGCGTCGGTCAGTTGGATCAGCAGACCATTCCAGTAAAGACTTAAAGACTGCGTCGGTCAGTTGGATCAGCAGACCACTCCAGTAAAGACTTAAAGACTGTGTCGGTCAGTTGGATCAGCAGACCACTCCAGTAAAGACTGTGTCGGTCAGTTGGATCAGCAGACCACTCCAGTAAAGACCTAAAGACTGCGTCGGTCAGTTGGATCAGCAGACCACTCCAGTAAAGACCTAAAGACTGCGTCGGTCAGTTGGATCAGCAGACCACTCCAGTAAAGACCTAAAGACTGCGTCGGTCAGTTGGATTAGCAGACCACTCCAGTAAAGACTTAAAGACTGTGTCGGTCAGTTGGATCAGCAGACCACTCCAGTAAAGACTGCGTCGGTCAGTTGGATCAGCAGACCACTCCAGTAAAGACTGCGTCGGTCAGTTGGATCAGCAGACCACTCCAGTAAAGACTTAAAGACTGCGTCGGTCAGTTGGATCAGCAGACCATTCCAGTAAAGACTTAAAGACTGCGTCGGTCAGTTGGATCAGCAGACCACTCCAGTAAAGACTTAAAGACTGCGTCGGTCAGTTGGATCAGCAGACCACTCCAGTAAAGACTAAAGACTGTGTCGGTCAGTTGGATCAGCAGACCACTCCAGTAAAGACTGTGTCGGTCAGTTGGATCAGCAGACCACTCTAAAGACCTAAAGACTGCGTCGGTCAGTTGGATCAGCAGACCACTCCAGTAAAGACCTAAAGACTGCGTCGGTCAGTTGGATCAGCAGACCACTCCAGTAAAGACTTAAAGACTGCGTCGGTCAGTTGGATCAGCAGACCACTCCAGTAAAGACTTAAAGACTGTGTCGGTCAGTTGGATCAGCAGACCACTCCAGTAAAGACTGTAGTTGGATCAGCAGACCACTCCAGTAAAGACCTAAAGACTGCGTCGGTCAGTTGGATCAGCAGACCATTCCAGTAAAGACTTAAAGACTATGTCGGTCAGTTGGATCAGCAGACCATTCCAGTAAAGACTGACCGGTCAGTTGGATCAGCAGACCATTCCAGTAAAGACTTAAAGACTGCGTCGGTCAGTTGGATCAGCAGACCACTCCAGTAAAGACATAAAGACTGTGTCGGTCAGTTGGATGAACAGACCACTCCAGTAAAGACCTAAAGACTGCGTCGGTCAGTTGGATCAGCAGACCACTCCAGTAAAGACTGCGTCGGTCAGTTGGATCAGCAGACCACTCCAGTAAAGACTAAAGACTGCGTCGGTCAGTTGGATCAGCAGACCACTCCAGTAAAGACTTAAAGACTGCGTCGGTCAGTTGGATCAGCAGACCATTCCAGTAAAGACTTAAAGACTGCGTCGGTCAGTTGGATCAGCAGACCACTCCAGTAAAGACTTAAAGACTGCGTCGGTCAGTTGGATCAGCAGACCACTCCAGTAAAGACTTAAAGACTGTGACTCGGTCAGTTGGATCAGCAGACCACTCAGTTGGATCAGTTGGATCAGCAGACCACTCCAGTAAAGACCTAAAGACTGCGTCGGTCAGTTGGATCAGCAGACCACTCCAGTAAAGACCTAAAGACTGCGTCGGTCAGTTGGATCAGCAGACCACTCCAGTAAAGACTTAAAGACTGCGTCGGTCAGTTGGATCAGCAGACCATTCCAGTAAAGACTTAAAGACTGTGTCGGTCAGTTGGATCAGCAGACCACTCCAGTAAAGACTCAGTTGGATCAGCAGACCACTCCAGTAAAGACTGCGTCGGTCAGTTGGATCAGCAGACCACTCCAGTAAAGACTTAAAGACTGCGTCGGTCAGTTGGATCAGCAGACCATTCCAGCAAAGACTTAAAGACTGCGTCGGTCAGTTGGATCAGCAGACCACTCCAGTAAAGACTTAAAGACTGCGTCGGTCAGTTGGATCAGCAGACCACTCCAGTAAAGACTTAAAGACTGTGTCGGTCAGTTGGATCAGCAGACCACTCCAGTAAAGACTGTGTCGGTCAGTTGGATCAAGACCACTCCAGTAAAGACCTAAAGACTGGTCGGTCAGTTGGATCAGCAGACCACTCCAGTAAAGACCTAAAGACTGCGTCGGTCAGTTGGATCAGCAGACCACTCCAGTAAAGACTTAAAGACTGCGTCGGTCAGTTGGATCAGCAGACCACTCCAGTAAAGACTTAAAGACTGTGTCGGTCAGTTGGATCAGCAGACCACTCCAGTAAAGACTGACTGTCGGTCAGTTGGATCAGCAGACCACTCCAGTAAAGACCAAAGACTAAAGAGACCACTCCAGTAAAGACTGACTGTCGGTCAGTTGGATCAGCAGACCACTCCAGTAAAGACTTAAAGACTGCGTCGGTCAGTTGGATCAGCAGACCATTCCAGTAAAGACTTAAAGATTGTGTCGGTCAGTTGGATCAGCAGACCACTCCAGTAAAGACCTAAAGACTGCGTCCGTCAGTTGGATCAGCAGACCATTCCAGTAAAGACTTAAAGACTAGTCAGACAGCAGACCATTCCAGTAAAGACTGCGTCGGTCAGTTGGATCAGCAGACCATTCCAGTAAAGACCTAAAGACTGCGTCGGTCTGTTGGATCAGCAGACCACTCCAGTAAAGACATAAAGACTGTGTCGGTCAGTTGGATGAACAGACCACTCCAGTAAAGACCTAAAGACTGCGTTGGTCAGTTGGATCAGCAGACCACTCCAGTAAAGACTGCGTCGGTCAGTTGGATCAGCAGACCACTCCAGTAAAGACCTAAAGACTGCGTCGGTCAGTTGGATCAGCAGACCACTCCAGTAAAGACCTAAAGACTGCGTCGGTCAGTTGGATCAGCAGACCACTCCAGTAAAGACCTAAAGACTGCGTCGGTCAGTTGGATCAGCAGACCACTCCAGTAAAGACCTAAAGACTGCGTCGGTCAGTTGGATCAGCAGACCACTCCAGTAAAGACTGCGTCGGTCAGTTGGATCAGCAGACCACTCCAGTAAAGACTTAAAGACTGCGTCGGTCAGTTGGATCAGCAGACCACTCCAGTAAAGACTTAAAGACTGCGTCGGTCAGTTGGATCAGCAGACCACTCCAGTAAAGACTTAAAGACTGCGTCGGTCAGTTGGATCAGCAGACCATTCCAGTAAAGACCTAAAGACTGTGTCGGTCAGTTGGATCAGCAGACCACTCCAGTAAAGACTGTGTCGGTCAGTTGGATCAGCAGACCACTCCAGTAAAGACTGTGTCGGTCAGTTGGATCAGCAGACCACTCCAGTAAAGACCTAAAGACTGCGTCGGTCAGTTGGATCAGCAGACCACTCCAGTAAAGACCTAAAGACTGCGTCGGTCAGTTGGATTAGCAGACCACTCCAGTAAAGACTGCGTCGGTCAGTTGGATCAGCAGACCACTCCAGTAAAGACTTAAAGACTGCGTCGGTCAGTTGGATCAGCAGACCACTCCAGTAAAGACTTAAAGACTGCGTCGGTCAGTTGGATCAGCAGACCATTCCAGTAAAGACTTAAAGACTGCGTCGGTCAGTTGGATCAGCAGACCATTCCAGTAAAGACTGTGTCGGTCAGTTGGATCAGCAGACCATTCCAGTAAAGACCTAAAGACTGTGTCGGTCAGTTGGATCAGCAGACCACTCCAGTAAAGACTGTCGGTCAGTTGGATCAGCAGACCACTCCAGTAAAGACCTAAAGACTGCGTCGGTCAGTTGGATCAGCAGACCACTCCAGTAAAGACCTAAAGACTGCGTCGGTCAGTGGGATCAGCAGACCACTCCAGTAAAGACTTAAAGACTGCGTCGGTCAGTTGGATCAGCAGACCATTCCAGTAAAGACTTAAAGACTGTGTCGGTCAGTTGGATCAGCAGACCACTCCAGTAAAGACTGAGTTGGATCAGCAGACCACTCCAGTAAAGACTGCGTCGGTCAGTTGGATCAGCAGACCACTCCAGTAAAGACTTAAAGACTGCGTCGGTCAGTTGGATCAGCAGACCATTCCAGCAAAGACTTAAAGACTGCGTCGGTCAGTTGGATCAGCAGACCACTCCAGTAAAGACTTAAAGACTGCGTCGGTCAGTTGGATCAGCAGACCACTCCAGTAAAGACTTAAAGACTGTGTCGGTCAGTTGGATCAGCAGACCACTCCAGTAAAGACTGTGTCGGTCAGTTGGATCAGCAGACCACTCCAGTAAAGACCTAAAGACTGCGTCGGTCAGTTGGATCAGCAGACCACTCCAGTAAAGACCTAAAGACTGCGTCGGTCAGTTGGATCAGCAGAACACTCCAGTAAAGACTTAAAGACTGCGTCGGTCAGTTGGATCAGCAGACCACTCCAGTAAAGACTTAAAGACTGTGTCGGTCAGTTGGATCAGCAGACCACTCCAGTAAAGACTGACTGTCGGTCAGTTGGATCAGCAGACCACTCCAGTAAAGACCTAAAGACTGCGTCGGTCAGTTGGATCAGCAGACCATTCCAGTAAAGACTTAAAGACTATGTCGGTCAGTTGGATCAGCAGACCATTCCAGTAAAGACTGCGTCGGTCAGTTGGATCAGCAGACCATTCCAGTAAAGACTTAAAGACTGCGTCGGTCTGTTGGATCAGCAGACCACTCCAGTAAAGACATAAAGACTGTGTCGGTCAGTTGGATGAACAGACCACTCCAGTAAAGACCTAAAGACTGCGTTGGTCAGTTGGATCAGCAGACCACTCCAGTAAAGACTGCGTCGGTCAGTTGGATCAGCAGACCACTCCAGTAAAGACCTAAAGACTGCGTCGGTCAGTTGGATCAGCAGACCACTCCAGTAAAGACATAAAGACTGCGTCGGTCAGTTGGATCAGCAGACCACTCCAGTAAAGACCTAAAGACTGCGTCGGTCAGTTGGATCAGCAGACCACTCCAGTAAAGACCTAAAGACTGCGTCGGTCAGTTGGATCAGCAGACCACTCCAGTAAAGACCTAAAGACTGCGTCGGTCAGTTGGATCAGCAGACCACTCCAGTAAAGACTGCATCGGTCAAAGAGACCATTCCAGTAAAGACCTAAAGACTGCGTCGGTCAGTTGGATCAGCAGACCACTCCAGTAAAGACTTAAAGATTGTGTCGGTCAGTTGGATCAGCAGACCACTCCAGTAAAGACCTAAAGACTGCGTCCGTCAGTTGGATCAGCAGACCATTCCAGTAAAGACTTAAAGACTATGTCGGTCAGTTGGATCAGCAGACCATTCCAGTAAAGACTGCGTCGGTCAGTTGGATCAGCAGACCATTCCAGTAAAGACTTAAAGACTGCGTCGGTCTGTTGGATCAGCAGACCACTCCAGTAAAGACATAAAGACTGCGTCGGTCAGTTGGATCAACAGACCACTCCAGTAAAGACCTAAAGACTGCGTTGGTCAGTTGGATCAGCAGACCACTCCAGTAAAGACTGCGTCGGTCAGTTGGATCAGCAGACCACTCCAGTAAAGACCTAAAGACTGCGTCGGTCAGTTGGATCAGCAGACCACTCCAGTAAAGACATAAAGACTGCGTTGGTCAGTTGGATCAGCAGACCACTCCAGTAAAGACCTAAAGACTGCGTCGGTCAGTTGGATCAGCAGACCACTCCAGTAAAGACCTAAAGACTGCGTTGGTCAGTTGGATCAGCAGACCACTCCAGTAAAGACCTAAAGACTGCGTCGGTCAGTTGGATCAGCAGACCACTCCAGTAAAGACTGCAGGTCAGTTGGATCAGCAGACCATTCCAGTAAAGACCTAAAGACTGCGTCGGTCAGTTGGATCAGCAGACCACTCCAGTAAAGACCTAAAGACTGCGTCGGTCAGTTTGATCAGCAGACCACTCCAGTAAAGACTTAAAGACTGCGTCGGTCAGTTGGATCAGCAGACCATTCCAGTAAAGACCTAAAGACTGTGTCGGTCAGTTGGATCAGCAGACCACTCCAGTAAAGACTGTGTCGGTCAGTTGGATCAGCAGACCACTCCAGTAAAGACTGTGTCGGTCAGTTGGATCAGCAGACCACTCCAGTAAAGACCTAAAGACTGCGTCGGTCAGTTGGATCAGCAGACCACTCCAGTAAAGACCTAAAGACTGCGTCGGTCAAGTTGGATCAGCAGACCACTCCAGTAAAGACTGCGTCGGTCAGTTGGATCAGCAGACCACTCCAGTAAAGACTTAAAGACTGCGTCGGTCAGTTGGATCAGCAGACCACTCCAGTAAAGACTTAAAGACTGCGTCGGTCAGTTGGATCAGCAGACCACTCCAGTAAAGACTTAAAGACTGCGTCGGTCAGTTGGATCAGCAGACCACTCCAGTAAAGACTTAAAGACTGCGTCGGTCAGTTGGATCAGCAGACCATTCCAGTAAAGACTTAAAGACTGCGTCGGTCAGTTGGATCAGCAGACCACTCCAGTAAAGACTTAAAGACTGTCGGTCAGTTGGATCAGCAGACCACTCCAGTAAAGACTTAAAGACTGTGTCGGTCAGTTGGATCAGCAGACCACTCCAGTAAAGACTGTGTCGGTCAGTTGGATCAGCAGACCACTCCAGTAAAGACCTAAAGACTGTCAGTTGGATCAGCAGACCACTCCAGTAAAGACCTAAAGACTGCGTCGGTCAGTTGGATCAGCAGACCACTCCAGTAAAGACTTAAAGACTGCGTCGGTCAGTTGGATCAGTTCCAGTAAAGACTTAAAGACTGTGTCGGTCAGTTGGATCAGCAGACCACTCCAGTAAAGACTGCGTCGGTAAAGAGACTGTAAAGACCTAAAGTCGGTCAGTTGGATCAGCAGACCACTCCAGTAAAGACTTAAAGACTGCGTCGGTCAGTTGGATCAGCAGACCACTCCAGTAAAGACTTAAAGACTGCGTCGGTCAGTTGGATCAGCAGACCACTCCAGTAAAGACCTAAAGACTGCGTCGGTCAGTTGGATCAGCAGACCACTCCAGTAAAGACTGTGTCGGTCAGTTGGATCAGCAGACCACTCCAGTAAAGACCTAAAGACTGCGTCGGTCAGTTGGATCAGCAGACCACTCCAGTAAAGACTAAAGACTGCGTCGGTCAGTTGGATCAGCAGACCACTCCAGTAAAGACTTAAAGACTGCGTCGGTCAGTTGGATCAGCAGACCATTCCAGTAAAGACTTAAAGACTGTGTCGGTCAGTTGGATCAGCAGACCACTCCAGTAAAGACCTAAAGACTGCGTCGGTCAGTTGGATCAGCAGACCATTCCAGTAAAGACTTAAAGACTATGTCGGTCAGTTGGATCAGCAGACCATTCCAGTAAAGACTGCGTCGGTCAGTTGGATCAGCAGACCATTCCAGTAAAGACTTAAAGACTGCGTCGGTCAGTTGGATCAGCAGACCACTCCAGTAAAGACCAAAGACTGTCGGTCAGTTGGATGAACAGACCACTCCAGTAAAGACCTAAAGACTGCGTCGGTCAGTTGGATCAGCAGACCACTCCAGTAAAGACTTAAAGACTGCGTCGGTCAGTTGGATCAGCAGACCATTCCAGTAAAGACTTAAAGACTGTGTCGGTCAGTTGGATCAGCAGACCACTCCAGTAAAGACCTAAAGACTGCGTCGGTCAGTTGGATCAGCAGACCATTCCAGTAAAGACTTAAAGACTGCGTCGGTCAGTTGGATCAGCAGACCATTCCAGTAAAGACTGCGTCGGTCAGTTGGATCAGCAGACCATTCCAGTAAAGACTTAAAGACTGCGTCGGTCAGTTGGATCAGCAGACCACTCCAGTAAAGACCTAAAGACTGCGTCGGTCAGTTGGATCAGCAGACCACTCCAGTAAAGACCTAAAGACTGCGTCGGTCAGTTGGATCAGCAGACCACTCCAGTAAAGACCTAAAGACTGCGTCGGTCAGTTGGATCAGCAGACCACTCCAGTAAAGACTTAAAGACCAGTTGGATCAGCAGACCACTCCAAAAGACTGTCGGTCAGTTGGATCAGCAGACCACTCCAGTAAAGACCTAAAGACTGCGTCGGTCAGTTGGATCAGCAGACCACTCCAGTAAAGACTTAAAGACTGCGTCGGTCAGTTGGATCAGCAGACCATTCCAGTAAAGACTTAAAGATGTGTCGGTCAGTTGGATCAGCAGACCACTCCAGTAAAGACTGCGTCGGTCAGTTGGATCAGCAGACCACTCCAGTAAAGACTGACTGTCGGTCAGTTGGATCAGCAGACCACTCCAGTAAAGACTTAAAGACTGCGTCGGTCAGTTGGATCAGCAGACCATTCCAGTAAAGACTTAAAGACTGCGTCGGTCAGTTGGATCAGCAGACCACTCCAGTAAAGACTTAAAGACTGCGTCGGTCAGTTGGATCAGCAGACCACTCCAGTAAAGACTTAAAGACTGTGTCGGTCAGGTCAGACCACTGGACTCAGCAGACCACTCCAGTAAAGACCTAAAGACTGCGTCGGTCAGTTGGATCAGCAGACCACTCCAGTAAAGACCTAAAGACTGCGTCGGTCAGTTGGATCAGCAGACCACTCCAGTAAAGACTTAAAGACTGCGTCGGTCAGTTGGATCAGCAGACCATTCCAGTAAAGACCTAAAGACTGCGTCGGTCAGTTGGATCAGCAGACCATTCCAGTAAAGACTTAAAGACTGTGTCGGTCAGTTGGATCAGCAGACCACTCCAGTAAAGACTGCGTCGGTCAGTTGGATCAGCAGACCACTCCAGTAAAGACCTAAAGACTGCGTCGGTCAGTTGGATCAGCACAGTAAAGACTTAAAGACTGTGTCGGTCAGTTGGATCAGCAGACCACTCCAGTAAAGACTGCGTCGGTCAGACCAGACCACTCCAGTAAAGACTGCGTCGGTCAGTTGGATCAGCAGACCACTCCAGTAAAGACTTAAAGACTGCGTCGGTCAGTTGGATCAGCAGACCATTCCAGTAAAGACTTAAAGACTGCGTCGGTCAGTTGGATCAGCAGACCACTCCAGTAAAGACTTAAAGACTGCGTCGGTCAGTTGGATCAGCAGACCACTCCAGTAAAGACTTAAAGACTGTGTCGGTCAGTTGGATCAGTCCAGTAAAGACTGGTCGGTCAGTTGGATCAGCAGACCACTCCAGTAAAGACCTAAAGACTGCGTCGGTCAGTTGGATCAGCAGACCACTCCAGTAAAGACTTAAAGACCACTCCAGTAAAGACTTAAAGACTGCGTCGGTCAGTTGGATCAGCAGACCATTCCAGTAAAGACTTAAAGACTGCGTCGGTCAGTTGGATCAGCAGACCACTCCAGTAAAGACTTAAAGACTGCGTCGGTCAGTTGGATCAGCAGACCACTCCAGTAAAGACTTAAAGACTGTTAAAGACTGTGTCGGTCAGTTGGATCAGCAGACCACTCCAGTAAAGACCTAAAGACTGCGTCGGTCAGTTGGATCAGCAGACCACTCCAGTAAAGACGGGTCAGTTGGATCAGCAGACCACTCCAGTAAAGACTTAAAGACTGCGTCGGTCAGTTGGATCAGCAGACCATTCCAGTAAAGACTTAAAGATTGTGTCGGTCAGTTGGATCAGCAGACCACTCCAGTAAAGACCTAAAGACTGCGTCCGTCAGTTGGATCAGCAGACCATTCCAGTAAAGACTTAAAGACTATGTCGGTCAGTTGGATCAGCAGACCATTCCAGTAAAGACTGCGTCGGTCAGTTGGATCAGCAGACCATTCCAGTAAAGACTTAAAGACTGCGTCGGTCTGTTGGATCAGCAGACCACTCCAGTAAAGACATAAAGACTGTGTCGGTCAGTTGGATGAACAGACCACTCCAGTAAAGACCTAAAGACTGCGTTGGTCAGTTGGATCAGCAGACCACTCCAGTAAAGACTGCGTCGGTCAGTTGGATCAGCAGACCACTCCAGTAAAGACCTAAAGACTGCGTCGGTCAGTTGGATCAGCAGACCACTCCAGTAAAGACATAAAGACTGCGTCGGTCAGTTGGATCAGCAGACCACTCCAGTAAAGACCTAAAGACTGCGTCGGTCAGTTGGATCAGCAGACCACTCCAGTAAAGACCTAAAGACTGCGTCGGTCAGTTGGATCAGCAGACCACTCCAGTAAAGACCTAAAGACTGCGTCGGTCAGTTGGATCAGCAGACCACTCCAGTAAAGACTGCATCGGTCAGTTGGATCAGCAGACCATTCCAGTAAAGACCTAAAGACTGCGTCGGTCAGTTGGATCAGCAGACCACTCCAGTAAAGACCTAAAGACTGCGTCGGTCAGTTTGATCAGCAGACCACTCCAGTAAAGACTTAAAGACTGCGTCGGTCAGTTGGATCAGCAGACCATTCCAGTAAAGACCTAAAGACTGTGTCGGTCAGTTGGATCAGCAGACCACTCCAGTAAAGACTGTGTCGGTCAGTTGGATCAGCAGACCACTCCAGTAAAGACTGTGTCGGTCAGTTGGATCAGCAGACCACTCCAGTAAAGACCTAAAGACTGCGTCGGTCAGTTGGATCAGCAGACCACTCCAGTAAAGACCTAAAGACTGCGTAAAGAGACCACTCCAGTAAAGACTGTCGGTCAGTTGGATCAGCAGACCACTCCAGTAAAGACTTAAAGACTGCGTCGGTCAGTTGGATCAGCAGACCACTCCAGTAAAGACTTAAAGACTGCGTCGGTCAGTTGGATCAGCAGACCATTCCAGTAAAGACTTAAAGACTGCGTCGGTCAGTTGGATCAGCAGACCACTCCAGTAAAGACTTAAAGACTGCGTCGGTCAGTTGGATCAGCAGACCACTCCAGTAAAGACTTAAAGACTGCGGTCAGTTGGATCAGCAGACCACTCGTAAAGACTCAGTTGGATCAGCAGACCACTCCAGTAAAGACTTAAAGACTGCGTCGGTCAGTTGGATCAGCAGACCACTCCAGTAAAGACTTAAAGACTGTGTCGGTCAGTTGGATCAGCAGACCACTCCAGTAAAGACTGTGTCGGTCAGTTGGATCAGCAGACCACTCCAGTAAAGACCTAAAGACTGCGTCGGTCAGTTGGATCAGCAGACCACTCCAGTAAAGACTTAAAGACTGTAAAGACTCGGTCAGTTGGATCAGCAGACCATTCCAGTAAAGACTTAAAGATTGTGTCGGTCAGTTGGATCAGCAGACCACTCCAGTAAAGACCTAAAGACTGCGTCCGTCAGTTGGATCAGCAGACCATTCCAGTAAAGACTTAAAGACTATGTCGGTCAGTTGGATCAGCAGACCATTCCAGTAAAGACTGCGTCGGTCAGTTGGATCAGCAGACCATTCCAGTAAAGACTTAAAGACTGCGTCGGTCTGTTGGATCAGCAGACCACTCCAGTAAAGACATAAAGACTGTGTCGGTCAGTTGGATGAACAGACCACTCCAGTAAAGACCTAAAGACTGCGTTGGTCAGTTGGATCAGCAGACCACTCCAGTAAAGACTGCGTCGGTCAGTTGGATCAGCAGACCACTCCAGTAAAGACCTAAAGACTGCGTCGGTCAGTTGGATCAGCAGACCACTCCAGTAAAGACATAAAGACTGCGTCGGTCAGTTGGATCAGCAGACCACTCCAGTAAAGACCTAAAGACTGCGTCGGTCAGTTGGATCAGCAGACCACTCCAGTAAAGACCTAAAGACTGCGTCGGTCAGTTGGATCAGCAGACCACTCCAGTAAAGACCTAAAGACTGCGTCGGTCAGTTGGATCAGCAGACCACTCCAGTAAAGACTGCATCGGTCAGTTGGATCAGCAGACCATTCCAGTAAAGACCTAAAGACTGCGTCGGTCAGTTGGATCAGCAGACCACTCCAGTAAAGACCTAAAGACTGCGTCGGTCAGTTTGATCAGCAGACCACTCCAGTAAAGACTTAAAGACTGCGTCGGTCAGTTGGATCAGCAGACCATTCCAGTAAAGACCTAAAGACTGTGTCGGTCAGTTGGATCAGCAGACCACTCCAGTAAAGACTGTGTCGGTCAGTTGGATCAGCAGACCACTCCAGTAAAGACTGTGTCGGTCAGTTGGATCAGCAGACCACTCCAGTAAAGACCTAAAGACTGCGTCGGTCAGTTGGATCAGCAGACCACTCCAGTAAAGACCTAAAGACTGACAGCAGACCACTCCAGTAAAGACTGTCGGTCAGTTGGATCAGCAGACCACTCCAGTAAAGACTTAAAGACTGCGTCGGTCAGTTGGATCAGCAGACCACTCCAGTAAAGACTTAAAGACTGCGTCGGTCAGTTGGATCAGCAGACCATTCCAGCAAAGACTTAAAGACTGCGTCGGTCAGTTGGATCAGCAGACCACTCCAGTAAAGACTTAAAGACTGCGTCGGTCAGTTGGATCAGCAGACCACTCCAGTAAAGACTTAAAGACTGTGTCGGTCAGTTGGATCAGCAGACCACTCCAGTAAAGACTGTGTCGGTCAGTTGGATCAGCAGACCACTCCAGTAAAGACCTAAAGACTGCGTCGGTCAGTTGGATCAGCAGACCACTCCAGTAAAGACCTAAAGACTGCGTCGGTCAGTTGGATCAGCAGACCACTCCAGTAAAGACTTAAAGACTGTGTCGGTCAGTTGGATCAGTCAGTAAAGACCTAAAGACTGGTCCGTCAGTTGGATCAGCAGACCATTCCAGTAAAGACTTAAAGACTATGTCGGTCAGTTGGATCAGCAGACCATTCAGTTGGATCAGTTGGATCAGAGACCATTCCAGTAAAGACTTAAAGACTGCGTCGGTCAGTTGGATCAGCAGACCATTCCAGTAAAGACTTAAAGACTGCGTCGGTCAGTTGGATCAGCAGACCACTCCAGTAAAGACCTAAAGACTGCGTTGGTCAGTTGGATCAGCAGACCACTCCAGTAAAGACTTAAAGACTGCGTCGGTCAGTTGGATCAGCAGACCATTCCAGCAAAGACTTAAAGACTGCGTCGGTCAGTTGGATCAGCAGACCACTCCAGTAAAGACTTAAAGACTGCGTCGGTCAGTTGGATCAGCAGACCACTCCAGTAAAGACTTAAAGACTGTGTCGGTCAGTTGGATCAGCAGACCACTCCAGTAAAGACTGTCGGTCAGTTGGATCAGCAGACCACTCCAGTAAAGACCTAAAGACTGCGTCGGTCAGTTGGATCAGCAGACCACTCCAGTAAAGACCTAAAGACTGCGTCGGTCAGTTGGATCAGCAGACCACTCCAGTAAAGACTTAAAGACTGCGTCGGTCAGTTGGATCAGCAGACCACTCCAGTAAAGACTTAAAGACTGCGTCGGTCAGTTGGATCAGCAGACCATTCCAGTAAAGACTTAAAGATTGTGTCGGTCAGTTGGATCAGCAGACCACTCCAGTAAAGACCTAAAGACTGCGTCGGTCAGTGGGATCAGCAGACCACTCCAGTAAAGACTTAAAGACTGCGTCGGTCAGTTGGATCAGCAGACCATTCCAGTAAAGACTTAAAGATTGTGTCGGTCAGTTGGACCAGCAGACCACTCCAGTAAAGACCTAAAGACTGCGTCCGTCAGTTGGATCAGCAGACCATTCCAGTAAAGACTTAAAGACTATGTCGGTCAGTTGGATCAGCAGACCATTCCAGAAAGACTCCAGTAAGACCATTCCAGTAAAGACTTAAAGACTGCGTCGGTCAGTTGGATCAGCAGACCACTCCAGTAAAGACTTAAAGACTGTGTCGGTCAGTTGGATCAACAGACCACTCCAGTAAAGACCTAAAGACTGCGTTGGTCAGTTGGATCAGCAGACCACTCCAGTAAAGACTGACGTCGGTCAGTTGGATCAGCAGACCACTCCAGTAAAGACCTAAAGACTGCGTCGGTCAGTTGGATCAGCAGACCACTCCAGTAAAGACCTAAAGACTGCGTCGGTCAGTTGGATCAGCAGACCACTCCAGTAAAGACCAAAGACTGCGTCCAGTTGGATCAGTAAAAGACTTAAAGACTGCGTCGGTCAGTTGGATCAGCAGACCATTCCAGTAAAGACTGCGTCGGTCAGTTGGATCAGCAGACCATTCCAGTAAAGACTTAAAGACTGCGTCGGTCAGTTGGATCAGCAGACCATTCCAGTAAAGACTTAAAGACTGCGTCGGTCAGTTGGATCAGCAGACCAGTAAAGACCAAAGACTCCAGTAAAGACCACTAGTAAAGACTGCGTCGGTCAGTTGGATCAGCAGACCATTCCAGTAAAGACTTAAAGACTGCGTCGGTCAGTTGGATCAGCAGACCACTCCAGTAAAGACTTAAAGACTGCGTCGGTCAGTTGGATCAGCAGACCACTCCAGTAAAGACTTAAAGACTGTGTCGGTCAGTTGGATCAGCAGACCACTCCAGTAAAGACTGTGTCGGTCAGTTGGATCAGCAGACCACTCCAGTAAAGACCTAAAGACTGCGTCGGTCAGTTGGATCAGCAGACCACTCCAGTAAAGACCTAAAGACTGCGTCGGTCAGTTGGATCAGCAGACCACTCCAGTAAAGACTTAAAGACTGCGTCGGTCAGTTGGATCAGCAGACCACTCCAGTAAAGACTTAAAGACTGCGTCAGTCACAGCAGACCATTCCAGTAAAGACTTAAAGACTGTGTCGGTCAGTTGGATCAGCAGACCACTCCAGTAAAGACTAAAGACTGCGTCGGTCAGTTGGATCAGCAGACCACTCCAGTAAAGACTTAAAGACTGCGTCGGTCAGTTGGATCAGCAGACCATTCCAGTAAAGACTTAAAGACTGTGTCGGTCAGTTGGATCAGCAGACCACTCCAGTAAAGACCTAAAGACTGCGTCCGTCAGTTGGATCAGCAGACCATTCCAGTAAAGACTTAAAGACTATGTCGGTCAGTTGGATCAGCAGACCATTCCAGTCCAGTAAAGACCATTCCAAAAAGACTGACTGTCGGTCAGTTGGATCAGCAGACCACTCCAGTAAAGACATAAAGACTGTGTCGGTCAGTTGGATCAGCAGACCACTCCAGTAAAGACCTAAAGACTGCGTTGGTCAGTTGGATCAGCAGACCACTTGGATCAGCAGACCACTCCAGTAAAGACCTAAAGACTGCGTCGGTCAGTTGGATCAGCAGACCACTCCAGTAAAGACCTAAAGACTGCGTCGGTCAGTTGGATCAGCAGACCACTCCAGTAAAGACTTAAAGACTGTGTCGGTCAGTTGGATCAGCAGACCACTCCAGTAAAGACCTAAAGACTGCGTCCGTCAGTTGGATCAGCAGACCATTCCAGTAAAGACTTAAAGACTATGTCGGTCAGTTGGATCAGCAGACCATTCCAGTAAAGACTGCGTCGGTCAGTTGGATCAGCAGACCATTCCAGTAAAGACTTAAAGACTGCGTCGGTCAGTTGGATCAGCAGACCATTCCAGTAAAGACTTAAAGACTGCGTCGGTCAGTTGGATCAGCAGACCACTCCAGTAAAGACCTAAAGACTGCGTCGGTCAGTTGGATCAGCAGACCACTCCAGTAAAGACTTAAAGACTGCGTCGGTCAGTTGGATCAGCAGACCATTCCAGCAAAGACTTAAAGACTGCGTCGGTCAGTTGGATCAGCAGACCACTCCAGTAAAGACTTAAAGACTGCGTCGGTCAGTTGGATCAGCAGACCACTCCAGTAAAGACTTAAAGACTGTGTCGGTCAGTTGGATCAGCAGACCACTCCAGTAAAGACTGTGTCGGTCAGTTGGATCAGAGACCACTCCAGTAAAGACCTAAAGACTGCGTCGGTCAGTTGGATCAGCAGACCACTCCAGTAAAGACCTAAAGACTGCGTCGGTCAGTTGGATCAGCAGACCACTCCAGTAAAGACTTAAAGACTGCGTCGGTCAGTTGGATCAGCAGACCACTCCAGTAAAGACCTAAAGACTGCGTCGGTCAGTTGGATCAGCAGACCATTCCAGTAAAGACTTAAAGACTGTGTCGGTCAGTTGGATCAGCAGACCACTCCAGTAAAGACTGCGTCGGTCAGTTGGATCAGCAGACCACTCCAGTAAAGACCTAAAGACTGCGTCGGTCAGTTGGATCAGCAGACCATTCCAGTAAAGACTTAAAGACTGTGTCGGTCAGTTGGATCAGCAGACCACTCCAGTAAAGACCTAAAGACTGCGTCCGTCAGTTGGATCAGCAGACCATTCCAGTAAAGACTTAAAGACTATGTCGGTCAGTTGGATCAGCAGACCATTCCAGTAAAGACTGCGTCGGTCAGTTGGATCAGCAGACCATTCCAGTAAAGACTTAAAGACTGCGTCGGTCTGTTGGATCAGCAGACCACTCCAGTAAAGACATAAAGACTGTGTCGGTCAGTTGGATGAACAGACCACTCCAGTAAAGACCTAAAGACTGCGTTGGTCAGTTGGATCAGCAGACCACTCCAGTAAAGACTGCGTCGGTCAGTTGGATCAGCAGACCACTCCAGTAAAGACCTAAAGACTGCGTCGGTCAGTTGGATCAGCAGACCACTCCAGTAAAGACATAAAGACTGCGTCGGTCAGTTGGATCAGCAGACCACTCCAGTAAAGACCTAAAGACTGCGTCGGTCAGTTGGATCAGCAGACCACTCCAGTAAAGACCTAAAGACTGCGTCGGTCAGTTGGATCAGCAGACCACTCCAGTAAAGACCTAAAGACTGCGTCGGTCAGTTGGATCAGCAGACCACTCCAGTAAAGACTGCATCGGTCAGTTGGATCAGCAGACCATTCCAGTAAAGACCTAAAGACTGCGTCGGTCAGTTGGATCAGCAGACCACTCCAGTAAAGACCTAAAGACTGCGTCGGTCAGTTTGATCAGCAGACCACTCCAGTAAAGACTTAAAGACTCAGTTGGATCAGAGACCATTCCAGTAAAGACCTAAAGACTGTGTCGGTCAGTTGGATCAGCAGACCACTCCAGTAAAGACTGTAAAGACTGTAAAGACTGTCGGTCAGTTGGATCAGCAGACCACTCCAGTAAAGACCTAAAGACTGCGTCGGTCAGTTGGATCAGCAGACCACTCCAGTAAAGACAAAGACTGCGTCGGTCAATAAAGACTGCGTCGGTCAGTTGGATCAGCAGACCACTCCAGTAAAGACCTAAAGACTGCGTCGGTCAGTTGGATCAGCAGACCACTCCAGTAAAGACTGACAGTTGGATCAAGACCACTCCAGTAAAGACCTAAAGACTGTCGGTCAGTTGGATCAGCAGACCACTCCAGTAAAGACCTAAAGACTGCGTCGGTCAGTTGGATCAGCAGACCACTCCAGTAAAGACTTAAAGACTGTGTCGGTCAGTTGGATCAGCAGACCACTCCAGTAAAGACCTAAAGACTGCGTCCGTCAGTTGGATCAGCAGACCATTCCAGTAAAGACTTAAAGACTATGTCGGTCAGTTGGATTGGATCAGTTGGATCAGACCATTCCAGTAAAGACTTAAAGACTGCGTCGGTCAGTTGGATCAGCAGACCACTCCAGTAAAGACTTAAAGACTGCGTCGGTCAGTTGGATCAGCAGACCATTCCAGTAAAGACTTAAAGACTGCGTCGGTCAGTTGGATCAGCAGACCACTCCAGTAAAGACTGTGTCGGTCAGTTGGATCAGCAGACCACTCCAGTAAAGACCTAAAGACTGCGTCGGTCAGTTGGATCAGCAGACCACTCCAGTAAAGACCTAAAGACTGCGTCGGTCAGTTGGATCAGCAGACCACTCCAGTAAAGACCTAAAGACTGCGTCGGTCAGTTGGATCAGCAGACCACTCCAGTAAAGACCTAAAGACTGCGTCGGTCAGTTGGATCAGCAGACCACTCCAGTAAAGACTTAAAGACTGTGTCGGTCAGTTGGATCAGCAGACCACTCCAGTAAAGACCTAAAGACTGTGTCGGTCAGTTGGATCAGCAGACCACTCCAGTAAAGACTTAAAGACTGCGTCGGTCAGTTGGATCAGCAGACCATTCCAGTAAAGACTTAAAGATTGTGTCGGTCAGTTGGATCAGCAGACCACTCCAGTAAAGACCTAAAGACTGCGTCGGTCAGTTGGATCAGCAGACCATGTCCAGTAAAGACCATTCCAGTAAAGACTGCGTCGGTCAGTTGGATCAGCAGACCATTCCAGTAAAGACTTAAAGACTGCGTCGGTCAGTTGGATCAGCAGACCACTCCAGTAAAGACTTAAAGACTGTGTCGGTCAGTTGGATCAGCAGACCACTCCAGTAAAGACCTAAAGACTGCGTTGGTCAGTTGGATCAGCAGACCACTCCAGTAAAGACTGCGTCGGTCAGTTGGATCAGCAGACCACTCCAGTAAAGACCTAAAGACTGCGTCAGTTGGATCAGCAGACCACTCCAGTAAAGACCTAAAGACTGCGTCGGTCAGTTGGATCAGCAGACCACTCCAGTAAAGACTTAAAGACTGCGTCGGTCAGTTGGATCAGCAGACCACTCCAGTAAAGACTTAAAGACTGCGTCCGTCAGTTGGATCAGCAGACCATTCCAGTAAAGACTTAAAGACTATGTCGGTCAGTTGGATCAGCAGACCATTCCAGTAAAGACTGCGTCGGTCAGTTGGATCAGCAGACCATTCCAGTAAAGACTTAAAGACTGCGTCGGTCTGTTGGATCAGCAGACCATTCCAGTAAAGACTTAAAGACTGCGTCGGTCAGTTGGATCAGCAGACCACTCCAGTAAAGACCTAAAGACTGCGTTGGTCAGTTGGATCAGCAGACCACTCCAGTAAAGACTTAAAGACTGCGTCGGTCAGTTGGATCAGCAGACCATTCCAGTAAAGACTTAAAGACTGCGTCGGTCAGTTGGATCAGCAGACCACAAAGACTTAAAGACTGCGTCGGTCAGTTGGATCAGCAGACCACTCCAGTAAAGACTTAAAGACTGTGTCGGTCAGTTGGATCAGCAGACCACTCCAGTAAAGACTGTGTCGGTCAGTTGGATCAGCAGACCACTCCAGTAAAGACCTAAAGACTGCGTCGGTCAGTTGGATCAGCAGACCACTCCAGTAAAGACCTAAAGACTGCGTCGGTCAGTTGGATCAGCAGACCACTCCAGTAAAGACTTAAAGACTGCGTCGGTCAGTTGGATCAGCAGACCACTCCAGTAAAGACTTAAAGACTGCGTCAGTCAGTTGGATCAGCAGACCATTCCAGTAAAGACTTAAAGATTGTGTCGGTCAGTTGGATCAGCAGACCACTCCAGTAAAGACCTAAAGACTGCGTCGGTCAGTGGGATCAGCAGACCACTCCAGTAAAGACTTAAAGACTGCGTCGGTCAGTTGGATCAGCAGACCATTCCAGTAAAGACTTAAAGATTGTGTCGGTCAGTTGGATCAGCAGACCACTCCAGTAAAGACCTAAAGACTGCGTCCGTCAGTTGGATCAGCAGACCATTCCAGTAAAGACTTAAAGACTATGTCGGTCAGTTGGATCAGCAGACCATTCCAGTAAAGACTGCGTCGGTCAGTTGGATCAGCAGACCATTCCAGTAAAGACTTAAAGACTGCGTCGGTCTGTTGGATCAGCAGACCACTCCAGTAAAGACATAAAGACTGTGTCGGTCAGTTGGATGAACAGACCACTCCAGTAAAGACCTAAAGACTGCGTTGGTCAGTTGGATCAGCAGACCACTCCAGTAAAGACTGCGTCGGTCAGTTGGATCAGCAGACCACTCCAGTAAAGACCTAAAGACTGCGTCGGTCAGTTGGATCAGCAGACCACTCCAGTAAAGACATAAAGACTGCGTCGGTCAGTTGGATCAGCAGACCACTCCAGTAAAGACCTAAAGACTGCGTCGGTCAGTTGGATCAGCAGACCACTCCAGTAAAGACCTAAAGACTGCGTCGGTCAGTTGGATCAGCAGACCACTCCAGTAAAGACCTAAAGACTGCGTCGGTCAGTTGGATCAGCAGACCACTCCAGTAAAGACTGCATCGGTCAGTTGGATCAGCAGACCATTCCAGTAAAGACCTAAAGACTGCGTCGGTCAGTTGGATCAGCAGACCACTCCAGTAAAGACCTAAAGACTGCGTCGGTCAGTTTGATCAGCAGACCACTCCAGTAAAGACTTAAAGACTGCGTCGGTCAGTTGGATCAGCAGACCATTCCAGTAAAGACCTAAAGACTGTGTCGGTCAGTTGGATCAGCAGACCACTCCAGTAAAGACTGTGTCGGTCAGTTGGATCAGCAGACCACTCCAGTAAAGACTGTGTCGGTCAGTTGGATCAGCAGACCACTCCAGTAAAGACCTAAAGACTGCGTCAGTAAAGACCACTCCAGTAAAGACTGACTGTCGGTCAGTTGGATCAGCAGACCACTCCAGTAAAGACTTAAAGACTGTAAAGACCTAAAGACTGCGGTCAGTTGGATCAGCAGACCACTCCAGTAAAGACCTAAAGACTGCGTCGGTCAGTTGGATCAGCAGACCACTCCAGTAAAGACCTAAAGACTGCGTCGGTCAGTTGGATCAGCAGACCACTCCAGTAAAGACTTAAAGACTGCGTCGGTCAGTTGGATCAGCAGACCACTCCAGTAAAGACTTAAAGACTGTCGGTCAGTTGGATCAGCAGACCACTCCAGTAAAGACCTAAAGACTGCGTCCGTCAGTTGGATCAGCAGACCATTCCAGTAAAGACTTAAAGACTGTATCGGTCAGTTGGATCAGCAGACCATTCCAGTAAAGACTGCGTCAGTCAGTTGGATCAGCAGACCATTCCAGTAAAGACTTAAAGACTGCGTCGGTCAGTTGGATCAGCAGACCACTCCAGTAAAGACATAAAGACTGCGTTGGTCAGTTGGATCAGCAGACCACTCCAGTAAAGACCTAAAGACTGCGTCGGTCAGTTGGATCAGCAGACCACTCCAGTAAAGACTTAAAGACTGCGTCGGTCAGTTGGATCAGCAGACCATTCCAGCAAAGACTTAAAGACTGCGTCGGTCAGTTGGATCAGCAGACCACTCCAGTAAAGACCTAAAGACTGCGTCGGTCAGTTGGATCAGCAGACCATTCCAGTAAAGACTTAAAGACTGTGTCGGTCAGTTGGATCAGCAGACCACTCCAGTAAAGACTGCGTCGGTCAGTTGGATCAGCAGACCACTCCAGTAAAGACCTAAAGACTGCGTCGGTCAGTTGGATCAGCAGACCACTCCAGTAAAGACCTAAAGACTGCGTCGGTCAGTTGGATCAGCAGACCACTCCAGTAAAGACTTAAAGACTGCGTCGGTCAGTTGGATCAGCAGACCACTCCAGTAAAGACCTAAAGACTGCGTCGGTCAGTTGGATCAGCAGACCATTCCAGTAAAGACTTAAAGACTGTGTCGGTCAGTTGGATCAGCAGACCACTCCAGTAAAGACCTAAAGACTGCGTCGGTCAGTGGATCAGCAGACCACTCCAGTAAAGACTTAAAGACTGCGTCGGTCAGTTGGATCAGCAGACCATTCCAGTAAAGACTTAAAGACTGTGTCGGTCAGTTGGATCAGCAGACCACTCCAGTAAAGACCTAAAGACTGCGTCCGTCAGTTGGATCAGCAGACCATTCCAGTAAAGACTTAAAGACTATGTCGGTCAGTTGGATCAGCAGACCATTCCAGTAAAGACTGCGTCGGTCAGTTGGATCAGCAGACCATTCCAGTAAAGACTTAAAGACTGCGTCGGTCTGTTGGATCAGCAGACCACTCCAGTAAAGACCTAAAGACTGTGTCGGTCAGTTGGATCAGCAGACCACTCCAGTAAAGACCTAAAGACTGCGTCGGTCAGTTGGATCAGCAGACCACTCCAGTAAAGACTGCGTCGGTCAGTTGGATCAGCAGACCACTCCAGTAAAGACCTAAAGACTGCGTCGGTCAGTTGGATCAGCAGACCACTCCAGTAAAGACCTAAAGACTGCGTCGGTCAGTTGGATCAGCAGACCACTCCAGTAAAGACCTAAAGACTGCGTCGGTCAGTTGGATCAGCAGACCACTCCAGTAAAGACCTAAAGACTGCGTCGGTCAGTTGGATCAGCAGACCACTCCAGTAAAGACCTAAAGACTGCGTCGGTCAGTTGGATCAGCAGACCACTCCAGTAAAGACTGCGTCGGTCAGTTGGATCAGCAGACCACTCCAGTAAAGACCTAAAGACTGCGTCGGTCAGTTGGATCAGCAGACCACTCCAGTAAAGACCTAAAGACTGCGTCGGTCAGTTGGATCAGCAGACCACTCCAGTAAAGACTTAAAGACTGCGTCGGTCAGTTGGATCAGCAGACCACTCCAGTAAAGACCTAAAGACTGTGTCGGTCAGTTGGATCAGCAGACCACTCCAGTAAAGACTGTAGTTGGATCAGCAGACCACTCCAGTAAAGACTGTGTCGGTCAGTTGGATCAGCAGACCACTCCAGTAAAGACCTAAAGACTGCGTCGGTCAGTTGGATCAGCAGACCACTCCAGTAAAGACCTAAAGACTGCGTCGGTCAGTTGGATCAGCAGACCACTCCAGTAAAGACTGCGTCGGTCAGTTGGATCAGCAGACCACTCCAGTAAAGACTTAAAGACTGCGTCGGTCAGTTGGATCAGCAGACCACTCCAGTAAAGACTTAAAGACTGCGTCGGTCAGTTGGATCAGCAGACCATTCCAGTAAAGACTTAAAGACTGCGTCGGTCAGTTGGATCAGCAGACCACTCCAGTAAAGACTTAAAGACTGTGTCGGTCAGTTGGATCAGCAGACCACTCCAGTAAAGACTTAAAGACTGTGTCGGTCAGTTGGATCAGCAGACCACTCCAGTAAAGACTGACTGTCGGTCAGTTGGATCAGCAGACCACTCCAGTAAAGACCTAAAGACTGCGTCGGTCAGTTGGATCAGCAGACCACTCCAGTAAAGACCTAAAGACTGCGTCGGTCAGTTGGATCAGCAGACCACTCCAGTAAAGACTTAAAGACTGTGTCGGTCAGTTGGATCAGCAGACCACTCCAGTAAAGACCTAAAGACTGCGTCGGTCAGTTGGATCAGCAGACCATTCCAGTAAAGACTGTGTCGGTCAGTTGGATCAGCAGACCATTCCAGTAAAGACTGTGTCGGTCAGTTGGATCAGCAGACCATTCCAGTAAAGACTTAAAGACTGCGTCGGTCAGTTGGATCAGCAGACCACTCCAGTAAAGACCTAAAGACTGTGTCGGTCAGTTGGATCAGCAGACCACTCCAGTAAAGACTTAAAGACTGCGTCGGTCAGTTGGATCAGCAGACCATTCCAGTAAAGACTTAAAGACTGCGTCGGTCAGTTGGATCAGCAGACCACTCCAGTAAAGACTTAAAGACTGCGTCGGTCAGTTGGATCAGCAGACCACTCCAGTAAAGACTTAAAGACTGTGTCGGTCAATCAGAGACCACTCCAGTAAAGACTGTGTCGGTCAGTTGGATCAGCAGACCACTCCAGTAAAGACTGTGTCGGTCAGTTGGATCAGCAGACCATTCCAGTAAAGACTTAAAGACTGTGTCGGTCAGTTTGATCAGCAGACCACTCCAGTAAAGACTTAAAGACTGTGTCGGTCAGTTGGATCAGCAGACCACTCCAGTAAAGACCTAAAGACTGCGTCGGTCAGTTTGATCAGCAGACCATTCCAGTAAAGACTTAAAGACTGTGTCGGTCAGTTGGATCAGCAGACCACTCCAGTAAAGACCTAAAGACTGCGTCGGTCAGTTGGATCAGCAGACCACTCCAGTAAAGACTTAAAGACTGCGTCGGTCAGTTGGATCAGCAGACCACTCCAGTAAAGACTTAAAGACTGTGTCGGTCAGTTGGATCAGCAGACCACTCCAGTAAAGACTGACGTCGGTCAGTTGGATCAGCAGACCACTCCAGTAAAGACTGACTGCGTCGGTCAGTTGGATCAGCAGACCACTCCAGTAAAGACTTAAAGACTGCGTCGGTCAGTTGGATCAGCAGACCATTCCAGTAAAGACTTAAAGACTGCGTCGGTCAGTTGGATCAGCAGACCACTCCAGTAAAGACCTAAAGACTGCGTCGGTCAGTTGGATCAGCAGACCACTCCAGTAAAGACTTAAAGACTGTGTCGGTCAGTTGGATCAGCAGACCACTCCAGTAAAGACTGCGTCGGTCAGTTGGATCAGCAGACCACTCCAGTAAAGACCTAAAGACTGCGTCGGTCAGTTGGATCAGCAGACCACTCCAGTAAAGACCTAAAGACTGCGTCGGTCAGTTGGATCAGCAGACCACTCCAGTAAAGACTGCGTCGGTCAGTTGGATCAGCAGACCACTCCAGTAAAGACTTAAAGACTGCGTCGGTCAGTTGGATCAGCAGACCATTCCAGTAAAGACTTAAAGATTGTGTCGGTCAGTTGGATCAGCAGACCACTCCAGTAAAGACCTAAAGACTGCGTCCGTCAGTTGGATCAGCAGACCATTCCAGTAAAGACTTAAAGACTATGTCGGTCAGTTGGATCAGCAGACCATTCCAGTAAAGACTGCGTCGGTCAGTTGGATCAGCAGACCATTCCAGTAAAGACTTAAAGACTGCGTCGGTCTGTTGGATCAGCAGACCACTCCAGTAAAGACATAAAGACTGTGTCGGTCAGTTGGATGAACAGACCACTCCAGTAAAGACCTAAAGACTGCGTTGGTCAGTTGGATCAGCAGACCACTCCAGTAAAGACTGCGTCGGTCAGTTGGATCAGCAGACCACTCCAGTAAAGACCTAAAGACTGCGTCGGTCAGTTGGATCAGCAGACCACTCCAGTAAAGACATAAAGACTGCGTCGGTCAGTTGGATCAGCAGACCACTCCAGTAAAGACCTAAAGACTGCGTCGGTCAGTTGGATCAGCAGACCACTCCAGTAAAGACCTAAAGACTGCGTCGGTCAGTTGGATCAGCAGACCACTCCAGTAAAGACCTAAAGACTGCGTCGGTCAGTTGGATCAGCAGACCACTCCAGTAAAGACTGCATCGGTCAGTTGGATCAGCAGACCATTCCAGTAAAGACCTAAAGACTGCGTCGGTCAGTTGGATCAGCAGACCACTCCAGTAAAGACCTAAAGACTGCGTCGGTCAGTTTGATCAGCAGACCACTCCAGTAAAGACTTAAAGACTGCGTCGGTCAGTTGGATCAGCAGACCATTCCAGTAAAGACCTAAAGACTGTGTCGGTCAGTTGGATCAGCAGACCACTCCAGTAAAGACTGTGTCGGTCACTCAGCAGACCACTCCAGTAAAGACTGTGTCGGTCAGTTGGATCAGCAGACCACTCCAGTAAAGACCTAAAGACTGCGTCGGTCAGTTGGATCAGCAGACCACTCCAGTAAAGACCTAAAGACTGCGTCGGTCAATTGGATCAGCAGACCACTCCAGTAAAGACTGCGTCGGTCAGTTGGATCAGCAGACCACTCCAGTAAAGACTTAAAGACTGCGTCGGTCAGTTGGATCAGCAGACCACTCCAGTAAAGACTTAAAGACTGCGTCGGTCAGTTGGATCAGCAGACCATTCCAGCAAAGACTTAAAGACTGCGTCGGTCAGTTGGATCAGCAGACCATTCCAGTAAAGACTTAAAGACTGCGTCGGTCAGTTGGATCAGCAGACCACTCCAGTAAAGACTTAAAGACTGTGTCGGTCAGTTGGATCAGCAGACCACTCCAGTAAAGACTGTGTCGGTCAGTTGGATCAGCAGACCACTCCAGTAAAGACCTAAAGACTGCGTCGGTCAGTTGGATCAGCAGACCACTCCAGTAAAGACTTAAAGACTGCGTCGGTCAGTTGGATCAGCAGACCATTCCAGTAAAGACTTAAAGACTGTGTCGGTCAGTTGGATCAGCAGACCACTCCAGTAAAGACCTAAAGACTGCGTCCGTCAGTTGGATCAGCAGACCATTCCAGTAAAGACTTAAAGACTGCGTCGGTCAGTTGGATCAGCAGACCACTCCAGTAAAGACAGCAGACCATTAAAGACTGACGTCGGTCAGTTGGATCAGCAGACCATTCCAGTAAAGACCTAAAGACTGCGTCGGTCAGTTGGATCAGCAGACCACTCCAGTAAAGACCTAAAGACTGCGTCGGTCAGTTGGATCAGCAGACCACTCCAGTAAAGACCTAAAGACTGCGTCGGTCAGTTGGATCAGCAGACCACTCCAGTAAAGACTGCGTCGGTCAGTTGGATCAGCAGACCATTCCAGTAAAGACCTAAAGACTGCGTCGGTCAGTTGGATCAGCAGACCACTCCAGTAAAGACCTAAAGACTGCGTCGGTCAGTTGGATCAGCAGACCACTCCAGTAAAGACCTAAAGACTGCGTCGGTCAGTTGGATCAGCAGACCACTCCAGTAAAGACCTAAAGACTGTGTCGGTCAGTTGGATCAGCAGACCACTCCAGTAAAGACCTAAAGACTGTGTCGGTCAGTTGGATCAGCAGACCACTCCAGTAAAGACTGACTGTCGTCAGTTGGATCAGCAGACCATTCCAGTAAAGACTTAAAGACTCAGTTGGATCAGCAGACCACTCCAGTAAAGACCTAAAGACTGCGTCGGTCAGTTGGATCAGCAGACCACTCCAGTAAAGACTTAAAGACTGCGTCGGTCAGTTGGATCAGCAGACCACTCCAGTAAAGACCTAAAGACTGTGTCGGTCAGTTGGATCAGCAGACCACTCCAGTAAAGACCTAAAGACTGCGTCGGTCAGTTTGATCAGCAGACCATTCCAGTAAAGACTTAAAGACTGTGTCGGTCAGTTGGATCAGCAGACCACTCCAGTAAAGACCTAAAGACTGCGTCGGTCAGTTGGATCAGCAGACCACTCCAGTAAAGACTTAAAGACTGCGTCGGTCAGTTGGATCAGCAGACCACTCCAGTAAAGACTGCGTCGGTCAGTTGGATCAGCAGACCATTCCAGTAAAGACTGTGTCGGTCAGTTGGATCAGCAGACCACTCCAGTAAAGACTGACTGTCGGTCAGTTGGATCAGCAGACCACTCCAGTAAAGACCTAAAGACTGCGTCGGTCAGTTGGATCAGCAGACCACTCCAGTAAAGACCTAAAGACTGCGTCGGTCAGTTGGATCAGCAGACCACTCCAGTAAAGACTTAAAGACTGTGTCGGTCAGTTGGATCAGCAGACCACTCCAGTAAAGACCTAAAGACTGCGTCCGTCAGTTGGATCAGCAGACCATTCCAGTAAAGACTTAAAGACTATGTCGGTCAGTTGGATCAGCAGACCATTCCAGTAAAGACTGCGTCGGTCAGTTGGATCAGCAGACCATTCCAGTAAAGACTTAAAGACTGCGTTGGTCAGTTGGATCAGCAGACCACTCCAGTAAAGACCTAAAGACTGCGTCGGTCAGTTGGATCAGCAGACCACTCCAGTAAAGACCTAAAGACTGCGTTGGTCAGTTGGATCAGCAGACCACTCCAGTAAAGACTGCGTCGGTCAGTTGGATCAGCAGACCACTCCAGTAAAGACCTAAAGACTGCGTCGGTCAGTTGCATCAGCAGACCATTCCAGTAAAGACTTAAAGACTGCGTCGGTCAGTTCGATCAGCATACCACTCCAGTAAAGACATAAAGACTGCGTCGGTCAGTTGGATCAGCAGACCACTCCAGTAAAGACCTAAAGACTGCGTCGGTCAGTTGGATCAGCAGACCATTCCAGTAAAGACCTAAAGACTGCGTCGGTCAGTTGGATCAGCAGACCACTCCAGTAAAGACCTAAAGACTGCGTCGGTCAGTTGGATCAGCAGACCACTCCAGTAAAGACTAAAGACTGTGTCGGTCAGTTGGATCAGCAGACCACTCCAGTAAAGACCTAAAGACTGCGTCGGTCAGTTGGATCAGCAGACCACTCCAGTAAAGACTAAAGACTGCGTCGGTCAGTTGGATCAGCAGACCACTCCAGTAAAGACTGTGTCGGTCAAAGACTGTGTCGGGTCAGTTGGATCAGCAGACCATTCCAGTAAAGACCTAAAGACTGCGTCGGTCAGTTGGATCAGCAGACCACTCCAGTAAAGACTTAAAGACTGCGTCGGTCAGTTGGATCAGCAGACCACTCCAGTAAAGACTTAAAGACTGCGTCGGTCAGTTGGATCAGCAGACCATTCCAGTAAAGACTTAAAGACTGCGTCGGTCAGTTGGATCAGCAGACCACTCCAGTAAAGACCTAAAGACTGCGTCGGTCAGTTGGATCAGCAGACCACTCCAGTAAAGACCTAAAGAATGCGTCGGTCAGTTTGATCAGCAGACCACTCCAGTAAAGACTTAAAGACTGTGTCGGTCAGTTGGATCAGCAGACCACTCCAGTAAAGACCTAAAGACTGTGTCGGTCAGTTGGATCAGCAGACCATTCCAGTAAAGACTGTGTCGGTCAGTTGGATCAGCAGACCATTCCAGTAAAGACCTAAAGACTGTGTCGGTCAGTTGGATCAGCAGACCACTCCAGTAAAGACCTAAAGACTGCGTCGGTCAGTTTGATCAGCAGACCACTCCAGTAAAGACTTAAAGACTGTGTCGGTCAGTTGGATCAGCAGACCACTCCAGTAAAGACCTAAAGACTGTGTCGGTCAGTTGGATCAGCAGACCATTCCAGTAAAGACTGTGTCGGTCAGTTGGATCAGCAGACCACTCCAGTAAAGACTGTGTCGGTCAGTTGGATCAGCAGACCATTCCAGTAAAGACCTAAAGACTGTGTCGGTCAGTTGGATCAGCAGACCACTCCAGTAAAGACCTAAAGACTGTGTCGGTCAGTTGGATCAGCAGACCACTCCAGTAAAGACCTAAAGACTGTGTCGGTCAGTTGGATCAGCAGACCACTCCAGTAAAGACCTAAAGACTGCGTCGGTCAGTTGGATCAGCAGACCACTCCAGTAAAGACTTAAAGACTGTGTCGGTCAGTTGGATCAGCAGACCACTCCAGTAAAGACCTAAAGACTGTGTCGGTCAGTTGGATCAGCAGACCATTCCAGTAAAGACTGTGTCGGTCAGTTGGATCAGCAGACCACTCCAGTAAAGACTGTGTCGGTCAGTTGGATCAGCAGACCATTCCAGTAAAGACTTAAAGACTGTGTCGGTCAGTTTGATCAGCAGACCACTCCAGTAAAGACTTAAAGACTGTGTCGGTCAGTTGGATCAGCAGACCACTCCAGTAAAGACCTAAAGACTGCGTCGGTCAGTTGGATCAGCAGACCATTCCAGTAAAGACTTAAAGACTGCGTCGGTCAGTTGGATCAGCAGACCACTCCAGTAAAGACTTAAAGACTGCGTCGGTCAGTTGGATCAGCAGACCACTCCAGTAAAGACTGCGTCGGTCAGTTGGATCAGCAGACCATTCCAGTAAAGACTGTGTCGGTCAGTTGGATCAGCAGACCACTCCAGTAAAGACTATGTCGGTCAGTTGGATCAGCAGACCATTCCAGTAAAGACTGCGTCGGTCAGTTGGATCAGCAGACCATTCCAGTAAAGACTTAAAGACTGTGTCGGTCAGTTGGATCAGCAGACCACTCCAGTAAAGACCTAAAGACTGCGTAAGTCAGTTGGATCAGCAGACCACTCCAATAAAGACCTAAAGACTGCGTCGGTCAGTTGGATCAGCAGACCACTCCAGTAAAGACCTAAAGACTGCGTCGGTCAGTTGGATCAGCAGACCACTCCAGTAAAGACTTAAAGACTGCGTCGGTCAGTTGGATCAGCAGACCATTCCAGTAAAGACCTAAAGACTGCGTCGGTCAGTTGGATCAGCAGACCATTCCAGTAAAGACTGTGTCGGTCAGTTGGATCAGCAGACCACTCCAGTAAAGACTGACTGTCGGTCAGTTGGATCAGCAGACCACTCCAGTAAAGACCTAAAGACTGCGTCGGTCAGTTGGATCAGCAGACCACTCCAGTAAAGACCTAAAGACTGCGTCGGTCAGTTGGATCAGCAGACCACTCCAGTAAAGACTGCGTCGGTCAGTTGGATCAGCAGACCACTCCAGTAAAGACTTAAAGACTGCGACTCGGTCAGTTGGATCAGCAGACCACTCCAGTAAAGACTTAAAGACTGCGTCGGTCAGTTGGATCAGCAGACCATTCCAGTAAAGACTTAAAGACTGCGTCGGTCAGTTGGATCAGCAGACCACTCCAGTAAAGACTTAAAGACTGCGTCGGTCAGTTGGATCAGCAGACCACTCCAGTAAAGACTTAAAGACTTTGTCGGTCAGTTGGATCAGCAGACCACTCCAGTAAAGACTGTGTCGGTCAGTTGGATCAGCAGACCACTCCAGTAAAGACCTAAAGACTGCGTAGGTCAGTTGGATCAGCAGACCACTCCAGTAAAGACCTAAAGACTGCGTCGGTCAGTTGGATCAGCAGACCACTCCAGTAAAGACTTAAAGACTGCGTCGGTCAGTTGGATCAGCAGACCATTCCAGTAAAGACTTAAAGACTGCGTCGGTCAGTTGGATCAGCAGACCACTCCAGTAAAGACCTAAAGACTGCGTCGGTCAGTTGGATCAGCAGACCATTCCAGTAAAGACTTAAAGACTGTGTCGGTCAGTTGGATCAGCAGACCAATCCAGTAAAGACTGCTTCGGTCAGTTGGATCAGCAGACCATTCCAGTAAAGACCTAAAGACTGCGTCGGTCAGTTGGATCAGCAGACCACTCCAGTAAAGACATAAAGACTGTGTCGGTCAGTTGGATCAGCAGACCACTCCAGTAAAGACCTAAAGACTGCGTTGGTCAGTTGGATCAGCAGACCACTCCAGTAAAGACTGCCACTCCAGTAAAGACCTGTCGGTCAGTTGGATCAGCAGACCACTCCAGTAAAGACCTAAAGACTGCGTCGGTCAGTTGGATCAGCAGACCAGTTGGATCCAGTAAAGACTGTGTCCGTAAAGACTGACGTCGGTCAGTTGGATCAGCAGACCATCCAGTAAAGACCTAAAGACTGTGTCGGTCAGTTGGATCAGCAGACCACTCCAGTAAAGACTGTGTCCGTCAGTTGGATCAGCAGACCACTCCAGTAAAGACCTAAAGACTGCGTCGGTCAGTTGGATCAGCAGACCACTCCAGTAAAGACCTAAAGACTGCGTCGGTCAGTTGGATCAGCAGACCACTCCAGTAAAGACTAAAGACTGTCAGTCAGTTGGATCAGCAGACCACTCCAGTAAAGACTTAAAGACTGCGTCGGTCAGTTGGATCAGCAGACCACTCCAGTAAAGACTTAAAGACTGCGTCGGTCAGTTGGATCAGCAGACCATTCCAGTAAAGACTTAAAGACTGCTTAAAGACTGCGGTCAGTTGGATCAGCAGACCACTCCAGTAAAGACTTAAAGACTGCGTCGGTCAGTTGGATCAGCAGACCACTCCAGTAAAGACTTAAAGACTTTGTCGGTCAGTTGGATCAGCAGACCACTCCAGTAAAGACTATGTCGGTCAGTTGGATCAGCAGACCATTCCAGTAAAGACTGCGTCGGTCAGTTGGATCAGCAGACCATTCCAGTAAAGACTTAAAGACTGTGTCGGTCAGTTGGATCAGCAGACCACTCCAGTAAAGACCTAAAGACTGCGTAAGTCAGTTGGATCAGCAGACCACTCCAATAAAGACCTAAAGACTGCGTCGGTCAGTTGGATCAGCAGACCACTCCAGTAAAGACCTAAAGACTGCGTCGGTCAGTTGGATCAGCAGACCACTCCAGTAAAGACTGTGTCGGTCAGTTGGATCAGCAGACCACTCCAGTAAAGACTGCGTCGGTCAGTTGGATCAGCAGACCACTCCAGTAAAGACCTAAAGACTGCGTCGGTCAGTTGGATCAGCAGACCACTCCAGTAAAGACCTAAAGACTGCGTCGGTCAGTTGGATCAGCAGACCACTCCAGTAAAGACTGCGTCGGTCAGTTGGATCAGCAGACCACTCCAGTAAAGACTTAAAGACTGCGTCGGTCAGTTGGATCAGCAGACCACTCCAGTAAAGACTTAAAGACTGCGTCGGTCAGTTGGATCAGCAGACCATTCCAGTAAAGACTTAAAGACTGCGTCGGTCAGTTGGATCAGCAGACCACTCCAGTAAAGACTTAAAGACTGCGTCGGTCAGTTGGATCAGCAGACCACTCCAGTAAAGACTTAAAGACTTTGTCGGTCAGTTGGATCAGCAGACCACTCCAGTAAAGACTGTGTCGGTCAGTTGGATCAGCAGACCACTCCAGTAAAGACCTAAAGACTGCGTCGGTCAGTTGGATCAGCAGACCACTCCAGTAAAGACCTAAAGACTGCGTCGGTCAGTTGGATCAGCAGACCACTCCAGTAAAGACTTAAAGACTGCGTCGGTCAGTTGGATCAGCAGACCATTCCAGTAAAGACTTAAAGACTGTGTCGGTCAGTTGGATCAGCAGACCACTCCAGTAAAGACCTAAAGACTGCGTCGGTCAGTTGGATGAGCAGACCATTCCAGTAAAGACTTAAAGACTATGTCGGTCAGTTGGATCAGCAGACCATTCCAGTAAAGACTGCTTCGGTCAGTTGGATCAGCAGACCATTCCAGTAAAGACCTAAAGACTGCGTCGGTCAGTTGGATCAGCAGACCACTCCAGTAAAGACATAAAGACTGTGTCGGTCAGTTGGATCAGCAGACCACTCCAGTAAAGACCTAAAGACTGCGTTGGTCAGTTGGATCAGCAGACCACTCCAGTAAAGACTGCGTCGGTCAGTTGGATCAGCAGACCACTCCAGTAAAGACCTAAAGACTGCGTCGGTCAGTTAGATCAGCAGACCACTCCAGTAAAGACTTAAAGACTGCGTCGGTCAGTTGGATCAGCAGACCATTCCAGTAAAGACCTAAAGACTGTGTCGGTCAGTTGGATCAGCAGACCACTCCAGTAAAGACTGTGTCCGTCAGTTGGATCAGCAGACCACTCCAGTAAAGACTGTGTCGGTCAGTTGGATCAGCAGACCACTCCAGTAAAGACCTAAAGACTGCGTCGGTCAGTTGGATCAGCAGACCACTCCAGTAAAGACCTAAAGACTGTGTCGGTCAGTTGGATCAGCAGACCACTCCAGTAAAGACTGCGTCAGTCAGTTGGATCAGCAGACCATTCCAGTAAAGACTTAAAGACTGCGTCGGTCAGTTGGATCAGCAGACCACTCCAGTAAAGACTTAAAGACTGCGTCGGTCAGTTGGATCAGCAGACCACTCCAGTAAAGACCTAAAGACTGCGTCGGTCAGTTGGATCAGCAGACCACTCCAGTAAAGACTTAAAGACTGCGTCGGTCAGTTGGATCAGCAGACCATTCCAGTAAAGACTTAAAGACTGCGTCGGTCAGTTGGATCAGCAGACCATTCCAGTAAAGACTGTGTCGGTCAGTTGGATCAGCAGACCATTCCAGTAAAGACCTAAAGACTGTGTCGGTCAGTTGGATCAGCAGACCACTCCAGTAAAGACCTAAAGACTGTGTCGGTCAGTTGGATCAGCAGACCACTCCAGTAAAGACCTAAAGACTGCGTCGGTCAGTTGGATCAGCAGACCATTCAGCCTTTTGTGCCTTTTGTGCCTTCGGTTTTGTACACCAGCTTCAAACAGCTGAAAATATAATCATTTTGGTTATGGAAAATATATTTAACAGTGGTTTAGATGGTACGACTGTACTTGCTTGTTTTATCACATGTTTTATCACATAAACTGAAATTAGGTAGCTATTAGAATTTTAGCAACCAGGAAATGGGTTTGCGATTTCTGCATATAGTGCATCTTTAATTGAAATATTGTAGAATTCCATTCATTCCTATGGGGAGGACTGATCCACCTGGGGAATTCCAATATGGCCATCTGGTGGTTTCAAATCCCCTCACTTTAATTTTAATTTTTTATTAATTTTACCTTTATTTAACCAGGCAAGTCAGTTAAGAACACATTCTTATTTTCAGACGGCCTAGGAACAGTGGGTTAACTGTTCAGGGGCAGAACAACCTTGTCAGCTTCCGGTTACTAGTCCAACGCTCTAACCACTAGGCTACGCTGCCGCCCTTGCCAATACATAGCAATTAAAATGTTATTAAATAACACCACTGTCGGGGGATCCAAACTCATTTTACCGACCCTTTCCTCGTCCTCACCTCATCCTAAATTTTGGTGATCCCCTTGAATGTTCATGTTGCTTGTTCCATGTTCCCAGTAAAACTACCTTTCCCATTATGCTCCACGGTAGGCTAGTTATTGCGGAGAAATTTTTACAGCCATCATATTAAATTATTAAATTTAAAATACACGATTACTAACCATATTTCACGTGTGACGCCAAAAGTGTTTACCCAAATCAAAAATATAACCGGAGTGTTTTTATCCTAATTCTCCAGGCGAAGCGTCCGTATGACGCACCGGATGTCTCTCTAACTTCCTTTCCTCCTTTCGGTGAGTTCGTGTTCACATGGCGGTGTCTGTCTCTCTTCAAAACATTCTACAAACTCTACCATCTTTCTAGCGTATAACCTTCCGTTTCCTTTCGTAATAAGTGTTTGTTTTGTGTGTTTATTTATACAGATTGCAGCTATGGGTCGCCGGCCAGCCCGATGGTGAGGTTTTTTGTCACATTTTTTATAGCTCGAGATTGAAGTATGTCGCTGGATGAAAATGCAAAATGGAGGGTATGTCCGCGCCATGTGCATTAATGATCCAGCTACCTATATTTGCGTTTTTGCTGTCAAGTAATTTACTTGCATAACCAATCCTTGTGCTGTCATAACTAGGTAACTAGATGGTCTGTTACACAATCGTCGACGAAGTCACGGTCAGTCACTTAGGTAACATGGTGTTGAATGTAGCTCGTTGGCATTTAGATTGGAGACTTTTATCTCCCTCACCAACTTCAAACATCTGCTATCTGAGCAGTTAACCGATCGCTGCAGCTGTACATAGTCTATAGGTAAATAGCCCACCCAATTTACCTACCTCATTCCCATACTGTTTATATTTATTTATTTTTCTGCTCTTTTGCACACCAATATCTCTACCTGTACATGACCATCTGATCATTTATCACTCCAGTGTTAATCTGCAATATTGTAATTATTCGCCTACCTCCTCATGCCTTTTGCACACATTGTATATAGACTCACTTTTTTTCTCCTGTGTTATTGACTTGTTAATTGTTTACTCCATGTGGTGTCTGTTCACACTGCTATGCTTTATCTTGGCCAGGTCGCAGTTGCAAATGAGAACTTGTTCTCAACTAGCCAACCTGGTTAAATAAAGGTGAAATAAAAAAAAAGTTACTAGTTGGTAGGCTAACCGCTAATGGCATAAACCAGCATAGTTAACTAGCCATTGAAGCTTGTCCGTGGCTGAACGGTTATAAAGGTTATTAGTATCGTACAGCCTGTGATTACACAGCATATAACGTTCATGCATTTTTATACTGTAAAAAACATGTGTAAACATCCGTAGTATCCAATTTGTAAGTCGCTCTGGATAAGAGCGTCTGCTAAATGACTTAAATGTAAATGTAAATGTAGTATCATTTGAACGGACTTCATCACACACCTGCAGTGTATTTAGCCAATCTGCAGTGTGGTTCTGGGGTATAATTGCAGCAGACAGTACCTGTTTGCCTATGAGGCCCGCTGGGAGGTGTTGGCCCTTTAAGAGACTCAACCGACTGGCTGGGTCGCCTTCACACCCTGAAAGATGGCTGGTTCCGCAGGACCGCTGGTCACTTACGTTGTTGACCTTTTCCTGTGTTGAACGTAAAGCCAGCTGATATGATCACTTGACAAACCAAACATTGAAAGATGACGGCATGTGGCCTGGTACTGTAGCTGGTAATCAGCAGATAATTGTTTCAAGCCATCTCTCTCCCACAGCTATCGCTACTGCAAGAACAAGCCCTACCCCAAGTCCCGCTTCTGTCGCGGTGTGCCTGGTAAACGCCTTTTCCTTACTTTCTTTCCTCTCCTTGGTTGTTCCCCAATACCCACTCAGACGTGCCTTCCTTGGTTATTCCCCAATACCCACTCAGACATGCCTTCCTTGGTTATTCCCCAATACCCACTCAGACATGCCTTCCTTGGTTATTCCCCAATACCCACTCAGACATGCCTTCCTTGGTTATTCCCCAATACCCACTCAGACATGCCTTCCTTGGTTATTCCCCAATACCCACTCAGACATGCCTTCCTTGGTTATTCCCCAATACCCACTCAGACGTGCCTTCCTTGGTTATTCCCCAATACCCACTCAGACGTGCCTTCCTTGGTTATTCCCCAATACCCACTCAGACGTGCCTTCCTTGGTTATTCCCCAATACCCACTCAGACGTGCCTTCCTTGGTTATTCCCCAATACCCACTCAGACGTGCCTTCCTTGGTTATTCCCCAATACCCACTCAGACGTGCCTTCCTTGGTTATTCCCCAATACCCACTCAGGCGTGCCTTGAACAGTGATGTGCAGACATGGTCATACTCGTAATCGTATCCGTAAGTTGATAGATCAGATGATACTTGTGATCGGGGGAAAAATGTCATGTTTTAATATGCTTAAGTAGATGACCCCAAAACACCTTCCTGTGTGTTTCTAGACCAAACAAGCAGCAGGTTAGGAACCACGGGGGTGTTTGTATCTGACCGGTGTTTGTACAAAAAAAAAGTCATTCTGAAAATTGCCCATAAGTTACGATACTAGTTCTGTTTGACTACTCGGCACCGTGTTCTGAACTGCAGCTTATTAAGCCGACCAGTCTCGCTGCAGTGCGGTTCTGGTGTGCAATGGCTGCAGACAGTGACTCTGTGGTTGTGTATGAGGCCAGCTGGGAGGTGCTGGCCCCTTTAAGGGACCGCTGAGACAAAACGTGACCTGTTTATGCTGAACTACAGAGGGAATTGGCTGTTTTGCATGTCCGCTTGATGTCTTAAAGAAATTACACTCAGACCTACGTCAACTATTCCCTGTATGTAATGTGCCCTGCTCTCTGTCCCCTCCTGTATGTAATGTGCCCTGCTCTCTGTCCCCTCCTGTATGTAATGTGCCCTGCTCTCTGTGTCCTCCTGTATGTAATGTGCCCTGCTCTCTGTGTCCTCCTGTATGTAATGTGCCCTGCTCTCTGTCTCCTCCTGTATGTAATGTGCTCTGCTCTCTGTCCCCTCCTGTATGTAATGTGCCCTGCTCTCTGGCCCCTCCTGTATGTAATGTGCTCTGCTCTCTGTCCCCTCCTGTGTGTAATGTGCCCTGCTCTCTGTCCCCTCCTGTATGTAATGTGCTCTGCTCTCTGTCCCCTCCTGTATGTAATGTGCCCTGCTCTCTGTGTCCTCCTGTATGTAATGTGCCCTGCTCTCTGTCCCTCCTGTATGTAATGTGCCCTGCTCTCTGTCCCCTCCTGTATGTAATGTGCCCTGCTCTCTGTCCCCTCCTGTATGTAATGTGCCTGCTCTCTGTCCCTCCTGTATGTAATGTGCCCTGCTCTCTGTGTCCTCCTGTGTGTAATGTGCCCTGCTCTCTGTCCCCTCCTGTATGTAATGTGCCCTGCTCTCTGTCTCCTCCTGTATGTAATGTGCCCTGCTCTCTGGCCCCTCCTGTATGTAATGTGCCCTGCTCTCTGTGTCCTCCTGTATGTAATGTGCCCTGCTCTCTGTCCCCTCCTGTATGTAATGTGCCCTGCTCTCTGTCCCCTCCTGTATGTAATGTGCCCTGCTCTCTGTGTCCTCCTGTATGTAATGTGCCCTGCTCTCTGTGTCCTCCTGTATGTAATGTGCCCTGCTCTCTGTGTCCTCCTGTATGTAATGTGCCCTGCTCTCTGTGTCCTCCTGTATGTAATGTGCCCTGCTCTCTGTCTCCTCCTGTATGTAATGTGCCCTGCTCTCTGTCTCCTCCTGTATGTAATGTGCCCTGCTCTCTGTGTCCTCCTGTATGTAATGTGCCCTGCTCTCTGTCCCCTCCTGTATGTAATGTGCCCTGCTCTCTGTCCCCTCCTGTATGTAATGTGCCCTGCTCTCTGTCCCTCCTGTATGTAATGTGCCCTGCTCTCTGTCCCTCCTGTATGTAATGTGCCCTGCTCTCTGTGTCCTCCTGTATGTGCCCTGCTCTCTGTGTCCTCCTGTATGTGTGCCCTGTGCTCTCTGTATGTGCTGTCTCCCCCTCCTGTATGTAATGTGCCCTGCTCTCTGTCCCCTCCTGTATGTAATGTGCCCTGCTCTCTGTGTCCTCCTGTATGTAATGTGCCCTGCTCTCTGTGTCCTCCTGTATGTAATGTGCCCTGCTCTCTGTCCCCTCCTGTATGTAATGTGCCCTGCTCTCTGTCTCCTCCTGTATGTAATGTGCCCTGCTCTCTGTCCCCTCCTGTATGTAATGTGCCCTGCTCTCTGTCCCTCCTGTATGTAATGTGCCCTGCTCTCTGTCCCTCCTGTATGTAATGTGCCCTGCTCTCTGTCCCCTCCTGTATGTAATGTGCCCTGCTCTCTGTCCCCTCCTGTGTGTAATGTGCCCTGCTCTCTGTCCCCTCCTGTATGTGCCCTGCTCTCTGTCCCCTCCTGTATGTAATGTGCTCTGCTCTCTGTCCCTCCTGTATGTAATGTGCCCTGCTCTCTGTGTCCTCTGCTCTCTGTCCCCTCCTGTATGTAATGTGCCTGCTCTCTGTGTCCTCCTGTGTGTAATGTGCCCTGCTCTCTGTCCCCTCCTGTATGTAATGTGCCCTGCTCTCTGTCCCCTCCTGTATGTAATGTGCCCTGCTCTCTGTCCCTCCTGTATGTAATGTGCCCTGCTCTCTGTGTCCTCCTGTATGTAATGTGCCCTGCTCTCTGTGTCCTCCTGTATGTAATGTGCTCTGCTCTCTGTCCCCTCCTGTATGTAATGTGCTCTGCTCTCTGTCCCTCCTGTATGTAATGTGCTCTGCTCTCTGTCCCCTCCTGTATGTAATGTGCTCTGCTCTCTGTCCCCTCCTGTATGTAATGTGCCCTGCTCTCTGTCCCCTCCTGTATGTAATGTGCCCTGCTCTCTGTCTCCTCCTGTATGTAATGTGCCCTGCTCTCTGTGTCCTCCTGTATGTAATGTGCCCTGCTCTCTGTGTCCTCCTGTATGTAATGTGCCCTGCTCTCTGGCCCCTCCTGTATGTAATGTGCCCTGCTCTCTGTCGCCTCCTGTATGTAATGTGCCCTGCTCTCTGTCTCCTCCTGTATGTAATGTGCCCTGCTCTCTGTCTCCTCCTGTATGTAATGTGCCCTGCTCTCTGTCTCCTCCTGTGTGTAATGTGCCCTGCTCTCTGTCCCCTCCTGTATGTAATGTGCTCTGCTCTCTGTCCCCTCCTGTATGTAATGTGCTCTGCTCTCTGTCCCCTCCTGTATGTAATGTGCCCTGCTCTCTGTGTCCTCCTGTATGTAATGTGCCCTGCTCTCTGTGTCCTCCTGTGTGTAATGTGCCCTGCTCTCTGGCCCCTCCTGTATGTAATGTGCCCTGCTCTCTGTGTCCTCCTGTGTGTAATGTGCCCTGCTCTCTGGCCCCTCCTGTATGTAATGTGCCCTGCTCTCTGTCTCCTCCTGTGTGTAATGTGCCCTGCTCTCTGTCCCCTCCTGTATGTAATGTGCTCTGCTCTCTGTCCCCTCCTGTATGTAATGTGCTCTGCTCTCTGTCCCCTCCTGTATGTAATGTGCTCTGCTCTCTGTCCCCTCCTGTATGTAATGTGCCCTGCTCTCTGTAGATCCTAAGATCAGGATCTTTGACCTGGGCAGGAAGAAGGCCAGGGTGGATGAGTTCCCTCTGTGTGGTCACATGGTCTCTGACGAGTACGAGCAGCTGTCCTCTGAAGGTGAGGGCACGGGTCATCTCTGGGGCACACATCACAAAAACATGTTGTCTTCTGGAAGGCTAGGTTGGATCTAATCTCACATTCATGTACTTTCTAAATCTCTCCTCTAGCTCTGGAGGCAGCAGCCTGTGTTAACTCTCCCATCTCTCCTCTAGCTCTGGAGGCAGCAGCCTGTGTTAACTCTCCCATCTCTCCTCTAGCTCTGGAGGCAGCCCGTATCTGTGCCAATAAGTACATGGTGAAGACTTGTGGAAAAGACGGCTTCCACATCCGGGTCCGCCTGCACCCCTTCCATGTCATCCGTATCAACAAGATGTTGTCCTGCGCTGGGGCTGACAGGTACAGCACTGTTCTAAACTCCTAAAACAACTGCAGCTTATTAAGCCGACCAGTCCCGCTGCCGTGCGGTTCTGGTGTGCAATGGCTGCAGACAGTAACTCTGTGGTTGTGTATGAGGCCAGCTGGGAGGTGCTGGCCCCTTTAAGGGACCACTGAGACAATGCTTTACAACTGGTGCTGCAGTGTGTCAGACCGGGACTGGTTGGCTGGCTGGGCTGGGGGTTGTGGGTAATATGAACAAGGTGCTGCTCCATGTCAATGACCAGCCTCTGGTCAACAGTAATGCACTAGAGAATGGGGCGTCATGTGGCCATGGTCTTGGCCGTTGCTGTATTTGGGTAATTAGCATTAATGTTTTACTGTAAATGCACAATGTATTCCAAATGACCCTGAGTCTGGTTCCTCTCCAGGTTTCTTTCTTCTCTAGTTTCCCTGGTCTCTGCTTGTTGTAAAAGCACAATAACTATTCCTTGTCTGTAATGTGTTGCCTGTAGTAATGGGTTGCCTGTAGTAATGGGTTGCCTGTAGTAATGGGTTGCCTGTAGTAATGGGTTGCCTGTAGTAATGGGTTGCCTGTAGTAATGAGGCGCGTTTTGTTCTGTGTTTCTAGGCTCCAGACAGGGATGCGTGGTGCGTTCGGGAAACCCCTGGGCACCGTGGCCCGTGTTAGAATTGGTCAGGTGATCATGTCTGTCCGCACCAAGGCCAGCAACAAGGAGCACATTATCGAGGCTCTCCGCAGAGCCAAGTTCAAGTTCCCCGGGCGCCAGAAGGTAACACACTGAATATACATTTGAAATGCGGACACTTGTGAGTGGCTACCCACGGGGGTGACTGGTGTCGATATATAGATGAGATTTGAAGGTCTTAAACACTCAGTGTGCGCTGTTAGATCCCTGCAGCTCATTAATCTGACCAGTCCCCGCTGCCGTGCGGTTCTGGTGTTCAATGGCTGCAGACAGTGACTCTGTGGTTGTGTATGAGGCCAGCTGGGAGGTGCTGGCCCCTTTAAGGGACCGCTGAGACAACTATATTTCCTTCACTGAGAAAAAATGGTTGCCTCTGGATAACATCTGATCACTCTCTCCTTTCTCCCTCCCTCAGATCCACATGTCAAAGAAGTATGGCTTCACTAAGTTCAACGCGGTAGACTTTGACCAAATGATGGCTGAAAAGCGTGTGATTCCTGATGGCTGTGGGGTGAAGTACATCCCTTCGACTGGTCCTCTGGCTCGCTGGAAGAAGATTCACGCCATCTAGACGCCCAACTACAGACGGTCTGGACAGGTTCAACATCCCATAGGATGCCTGTCTGGTCCTCTGGCTCGCTGGAAGAAGATTCGCGCCATCTAGATGCCCAACAACAGACGGTCTGGACGGGCACAGAAGCATCCAAGAGATCAGAGACATGGAGGAGGAACAACTAGCCAATAAAAGTGCATTGTTGAATATAAAACTGACCTGAGTGTTGCCTTCCGTTATTCTGAGCCTTCGCTGCTGATTTCAGATGACTTGAAGGTTGTCTGTAAAATAAATACTGGTTTTGGTGTTGGACCTAAATGAACAATGACGTTAGATTAGACAAGTACTAGTGTTAAAATGACGCCTTCATTTCTGTGAAGCGGGTGATCTCATGTCACAGCATTTTCTAAAGCACTCTGCACCAGAGGCTCTGGTTGACACCTCATGTATGGATTTAGTCAACAATGCACATCCGTGTGGTTGCTGGTGATTCATGGGTCAGTCACCTCCGGTAGATGTGGTTCTGATCAACTACTTGTGTTTTATTTCTACATGTGGTGTTTTAAGGTACAACATATGACCCCCATCACTGAAAGATGACTCTGGGAAACTTGTCTGGTTTCCCTCTACCATGCCTAAGCTGCGCCGGAGTCAGGACAGTGGGAGGGAGAACATGATCTCTTCTACACATGACCCTTTCTGGTGCCCTTCAGATTTAAATAAAGTAAACATTGGCTGTTGATGACATCACCTAAGGGGTAACGGGCCAATGGTTGCCAACTCCCGGACTAATACCAGAAATTTCCATGTTAGACTAGTAATACCACAGAGTGGTGGGCCCTGTTAGACTAGTAATACCACAGAGTGGTGGGCCCTGTTAGACTAGTGATACCACAGAGTGGTGGGCCCTGTTAGACTAGTAATACCACAGAGTGGTGGGCCCTGTTAGACTAGTGATACCACAGAGTGGTGGGCCCTGTTAGACTAGTGATACCACAGAGTGGTGGTCCATGTTAGACTAGTAATACCACAGAGTGGTGGGCCCTGTTAGACTAGTGATACCACAGAGTGGTGGGCCCTGTTAGACTAGTAATACCACAGAGTGGTGGGCCCTGTTAGACTAGTGATACCACAGAGTGGTGGGCCCTGTTAGACTAGTGATACCACAGAGTGGTGGGCCCTGTTAGACTAGTAATACCACAGAGTGGTGGGCCCTGTTAGACTAGTGATACCACAGAGTGGTGGGCCCCGTTAGACTAGTGATACCACAGAGTGGTGGGCCCTGTTAGACTAGTGATACCACAGAGTGGTGGGCCCTGTTAGACTAGTGATACCACAGAGTGGTGGTGGTAATACCACAGAGTGGTGGTCCCTGTTAGACTAGTGATACCACAGAGTGGTGGGCCCCGTTAGACTAGTAATACCACAGAGTGGTGGGCCCTGTTAGACTAGTAATACCACAGAGTGGTGGGCCCTGTTAGACTAGTGATACCACAGAGTGGTGGGCCCCGTTAGACTAGTAATACCACAGAGTGGTGGGCCCTGTTAGACTAGTAATACCACAGAGTGGTGGTCCCTGTTAGACTAGTGATACCACAGAGTGGTGGGCCCTGTTAGACTAGTAATACCACAGAGTGGTGGGCCCTGTTAGACTAGTAATACCACAGAGTGGTGGGCCCTGTTAGACTAGTGATACCACAGGGCCCTGTTAGACTATAGCTTACTGCAAACTACTGCTGTTTGTTCCTGAACTGGCCGAATGGCAGAGCTGTCCTTCAGCATCACAAGTTGGTTCAACTTCTTTAACAACACCATGAAAGAACTGAATATAATAGTATAACAGGCCTATAACGTTACTCTTACACCAAAAACAGCTCATTTCTAATTCGATTTTAGGACTGTTAGTTGAAGCTGAATAATCAAAAAATACACTGCTCAAAAAAATAAAGGGAACACTAAAATAACACATCCTAGATTTGAATGAATGAAATATTCTTATTAAATACTTTTTTATTTACATAGTTTAATGTGCTGACAACAAAATCACACAAAAATTATCAATGAAAATCAAATGTATCAACCCATGGAGGTCTGGATTTGGAGTCCACACTACAGGCTGATCCAACTTTGATGTAATGTCCTTAAAACAAGTCAAAATGAGGCTCAGTAGTGTGTGTGGCCTCTACGTGCCTGTGTGACCTCCCTACAACGCCTGGGCATTCTCCTGATGAGGTGGCGGATGGTCTCCTGAGGGATCTCCTCCCAGACCTGGACTAAAGCATCCGCCAACTCCTGGACAGTCTGTGGTGTGGCGTTGGTGGATGGAGCGAGACATTATGTCCCAGATGTGCTCAATTGGATTCAGATCTGGGGAACGGGCGGGCCAGTCCATAGCATCAATGTCTTCCTCTTGCAGGAACTGCTGACACACTCCAGCCACATGAGGTCTAGCATGGTCTTGCATTAGGAGGAACCCAGGGCCAACCGCACCAGCATATGGTCTCACAAGGGGTCTGAGGATCTCATCTCGGTACCTAATGGCAGTCAGGCTACCTCTGGCGAGCACATGGAGGGCTGTGCGGCCCCCCAAAGAAATGACTGACCCACCGCCAAACCGGTCATGCTGGAGGATGTTGCAGGCAGCAGAACGTTCTCCACGGCGTCTCCAGACTGTCACATGTGCTCAGTGTGAACCTGCTTTCATCTGTGAAGAGCACAGGGCGCCACGGTGTTGGGCTGTGGACGTCGGGCCCTCATGGAGTCTGTTTCTGACCGTTTGAGCAGACACATGCACATTTGTGGCCTGCTGGAGGTCATTTTGCAGGGCTCTGGCAGTGCTCCTCCTGCTCCTCCTTGCACAAAGGCGGAGGTAGCGGTCCTGCTGCTGGGTTGTTGCCCTCCTACGGCCTCCTCCATGTCTCCTGATGCACTGGCCTGTCTCCTGGTAGCGCCTCCATGCTCTGGACACTACGCTGACAGACACAGCAAACCTTCTTGCCACAGCTCGCATTGATGTGCCATCCTGGATGAGCTGCACTACCTGAGCCACTTGTGTGGGTTGTAGACTGTCTCAAAAGTAACCAAAACATCAGCCAGGAAGCATAGGAACTGAGAAGTGGTCTGTGGTCCCCACCTGCAGAACCACTCCTGTATTGGGGATGTCTTGCTAATTGCCTATAATTTCCACCTGTTGTCTATTCCATTTGCACAACAGCATGTGAAATGTATTGTCAATCAGTGTTGCTTCCTAAGTGGACAGTTTGATTTCACAGAAGTGTGATTGACTTGGAGTTACATTGTGCTGTTTAAGTGTTCCCTTTATTGTTTTGAGCAGTGTATATATATCATGCGCCAAAACTGAACGGAACGAGCCACTGGGCTATCTGCTTTGATTGAAACTAAATACAAAAAGGCTAATAGTTAATTTAAAACATTTGCTTTGATTCGCTCACGAAACAATCATTTAATATCTAAATGTATATTCCTATGAAACTGATCAATCAAAATCATTGGCATGGAGATGCAGTTTGGATGATGTTCAACGTGAAGAGGCCTGGAGATGCAGTTTGGATGTTAAACGTGAAGAGGCCTGGAGATGCAGTTTGGATGTTAAACGTGAAGAGGCCTGGAGATGCAGTTTGGATGTTAAACGTGAAGAGGCCTGGAGATGCAGTTTGGATGTTAAACGTGAAGAGGCCTGGAGATGCAGTTTGGATGTTAAACGTGAAGAGGCATGGAGATGCAGTTTGGATGTTAAACGTGAAGAGGCCTGGAGATGCAGTTTGGATGTTAAACGTGAAGAGGCCTGGAGATGCAGTTTGGATGTTAAACGTGAAGAGGCATGGAGATGCAGTTTGGATGTTCAACGTGAAGAGGCCTGGAGATGCAGTTTGGATGTTCAACGTGAAGAGGCCTGGAGATGCAGTTTGGATGTTAAACGTGAAGAGGCATGGAGATGCAGTTTGGATGTTAAACGTGAAGAGGCCTGGAGATGCAGTTTGGATGTTAAACGTGAAGAGGCCTGGAGATGCAGTTTGGATGTTAAACGTGAAGAGGCATGGAGATGCAGTTTGGATGTTAAACGTGAAGAGGCCTGGAGATGCAGTTTGGATGTTAAACGTGAAGAGGCATGGAGATGCAATTTGGATGTTAAACGTGAAGAGGCCTGGAGATGCAGTTTGGATGTTAAACGTGAAGAGGCCTGGAGATGCAGTTTGGATGTTAAACGTGAAGAGGCATGGAGATGCAATTTGGATGTTCAACGTGAAGAGGCCTGGAGATGCAGTTTGGACGTTAAACGTGAAGAGGCATGGAGATGCAGTTTGGATGTTCAACGTGAAGAGGCATGGAGATGCAGTTTGGATGTTAAACGTGAAGAGGCCTGGAGATGCAGTTTGGACGATGTTCAACGTGAAGAGGCATGGAGATGCAGTTTGGACGTGAAGAGGCATGGAGATGCAGTTTGGATGTTAAACGTGAAGAAGCATGGAGATGCAGTTTGGACGATGTTAAACGTGAAGAGGCATGGAGATGCAGTTTGGACGATGTTAAACGTGAAGAGGCATGGAGATGCAGTTTGGACGTTAAACGTGAAGAGGCATGGAGATGCAGTTTGGATGTTAAACGTGAAGAGGCATGGAGATGCAGTTTGGATGGTAAACGTGAAGAGGCCTGGAGATGCAGTTTGGATGTTAAACGTGAAGAGGCCTGGGGATGGAGTTTGGATGTTAAACGTGAAGAGGCCTGGAGATGCAGTTTGGATGTTAAACGTGAAGAGGCCTGGAGATGCAGTTTGGATGTTAAACGTGAAGAGGCATGGAGATGCAGTTTGGATGTTAAACGTGAAGAGGCCTGGAGATGCAGTTTGGATGTTAAACGTGAAGAGGCCTGGAGATGCAGTTTGGATGTTAAACGTGAAGAGGCATGGAGATGCAGTTTGGACGATGTTAAACGTGAAGAGGCATGGAGATGCAGTTTGGATGTTAAACGTGAAGAGGCATGGAGATGCAGTTTGGATGTTAAACGTGAAGAGGCCTGGAGATGCAGTTTGGATGTTAAACGTGAAGAGGCCTGGAGATGCAGTTTGGATGTTAAACGTGAAGAGGCCTGGAGATGCAGTTTGGATGTTAAACGTGAAGAGGCCTGGAGATGCAGTTTGGATGTTAAATGTGAAGAGGCCTGGAGATGCAGTTTGGATGTTAAACGTGAAGAGGCCTGGAGATGCAGTTTGGATGTTAAACGTGAAGAGGCATGGAGATGCAGTTTGGATGTTAAACGTGAAGAGGCCTGGAGATGCAGTTTGGATGTTAAACGTGAAGAGGCCTGGAGATGCAGTTTGGATGTTAAACGTGAAGAGGCATGGAGATGCAGTTTGGATGTTAAACGTGAAGAGGCATGGAGATGCAGTTTGGATGTTAAACGTGAAGAGGCCTGGAGATGCAGTTTGGATGTTAAACGTGAAGAGGCATGGAGATGCAGTTTGGACGATGTTAAACGTGAAGAGGCATGGAGATGCAGTTTGGATGTTAAACGTGAAGAGGCCTGGAGATGCAGTTTGGATGTTAAACGTGAAGAGGCACGGAGATGCAGTTTGGACGATGTTCAACGTGAAGAGGCATGGAGATGCAGTTTGGATGTTAAACGTGAAGAGGCACGGAGATGCAGTTTGGATGTTAAACGTGAAGAGGCCTGGAGATGCAGTTTGGATGTTAAACGTGAAGAGGCATGGAGATGCAGTTTGGATGTTAAACGTGAAGAGGCCTGGAGATGCAGTTTGGATGTTAAACGTGAAGAGGCCTGGAGATGCAGTTTGGATGTTAAACGTGAAGAGGCATGGAGATGCAGTTTGGATGTTAAACGTGAAGAGGCCTGGAGATGCAGTTTGGATGTTAAACGTGAAGAGGCCTGGAGATGCAGTTTGGATGTTAAACGTGAAGAGGCCTGGAGATGCAGTTTGGATGTTAAACGTGAAGAGGCCTGGAGATGCAGTTTGGATGTTAAACGTGAAGAGGCATGGAGATGCAGTTTGGATGTTAAACGTGAAGAGGCCTGGAGATGCAGTTTGGATGTTAAACGTGAAGAGGCCTGGAGATGCAGTTTGGATGTTAAACGTGAAGAGGCATGGAGATGCAGTTTGGATGTTAAATGTGAAGAGGCCCGGAGATGCAGTTTGGATGTTAAACGTGAAGAGGCCTGGAGATGCAGTTTGGATGTTAAACGTGAAGAGGCATGGAGATGCAGTTTGGATGTTAAACGTGAAGAGGCCTGGAGATGCAGTTTGGATGGTAAACGTGAAGAGGCCTGGAGATGCAGTTTGGATGTTAAACGTGAAGAGGCATGGAGATGCAGTTTGGATGTTAAACGTGAAGAGGCATGGAGATGCAGTTTGGATGTTAAACGTGAAGAGGCCTGGAGATGCAGTTTGGATGATGTTAAACGTGAAGAGGCATGGAGATGCAGTTTGGATGTTCAACGTGAAGAGGCCTGGAGATGCAGTTTGGACGTTAAACGTGAAGAGGCACGGAGATGCAGTTTGGACGATGTTCAACGTGAAGAGGCCTGGAGATGCAGTTTGGACGTTAAACGTGAAGAGGCACGGAGATGCAGTTTGGACGTTAAACGTGAAGAGGCCTGGAGATGCAGTTTGGATGTTAAACGTGAAGAGGCATGGAGATGCAGTTTGGATGTTAAACGCTGAGGCACGGAGATGCAGTTTGGATGTTAAACGTGAAGAGGCCTGGAGATGCAGTTTGGACGTTAAACGTGAAGAGGCATGGAGATGCAGTTTGGACGTTAAACGTGAAGAATTTGCCTATCATTCCCGATGGACAAGTGATGATGGCCTATTTCTAAATTAGATATGCCTAACGTGGTGTTTGAGGGTTTTAAAAATAGACCAATTGGAGTATGCATTTGATGTATATTCTAATTGATAGGCTATTCAAATGGCTGCATCTCTCGGTACCAACTTTAATGAAGGAAATTACGACGTAATTTTAAAAAATCACTACACTGATCATCAGACGTCACAGATGATATTACTGTTTCCCACAGTAGACGCACGGTCGCGCTCTTCCCAGTACGACGCGCCCGTGCAGACCGATTTACCGTGCGGGCTGGGATCTCCGAAACAGATTAAGAGCTAAATCCTTTACCGTATTAGCTTTGTCTGTCGACAGGCAGCGTCCGCTGGAGGATGAAGTGAAGGAGATGGAGGGATGAGGTAGAGGGATGAGAAACACTTCATCCATGCCTTGAAGTTGCCATAAAATAGTTTTGATTAATTCAACTGTTGAGCCTACCTTGATAAATGATGAACATATATTTGACATCGTTTTTTAAGGAAGGAACCCCAGGTAGAGAAGCTGTTGGTACTGTAACAGGTAATGACTGTCCAAGTGATCATCAATAAATACCCCCTACTGTTGACCAATCGCAGACGAGGGAGCATAGATTCAGGCTCCGGACTTCGGCTTGCCTCAAGAAAATGTGTGTGGCGAACATGTCCTCATAATATATGCGCAAACTGTTTCCGATCTGTTCTGGCCGTGAAGCATGCGGACCCTTACTCTCCCTCTTCCCAGTACCACTCTCCCTCTTTCCAGTACCACTCTTCCTCTCTTCCCAGTACCACTCTTCCTCTCTTTCCAGTACCACTCTTTCCAGTACCACTCTTCCTCTCTTTCCAGTACCTCTCTTCCCAGTACCACTCTTCCTCTCTTTCCAGTACCACTCTTCCTCTCTTCCCAGTACCACTCTTCCTCTCTTCCCAGTACCACTCTTCCTCTCTTCCCAGTACCTCTCTTCCTCTCTTCCCAGTACCACTCTTCCTCTCTTCCCAGTACCACTCTTCCTCTCTTCCCAGTACCACTCTTCCTCTCTTTCCAGTACCACTCTTCCTCTCTTTCCAGTACCTCTCTTCCCAGTACCACTCTTCCTCTCTTCCCAGTACCACTCTTCCTCTCTTCCCAGTACCACTCTTCCTCTCTTTCCAGTACCTCTCTTCCTCTCTTCCCAGTACCACTCTTCCTCTCTTCCCAGTACCACTCTTCCACTCTTCCCAGTACCACTCTTCCTCTCTTCCCAGTACCACTCTTCCTCTCTTTCCAGTACCACTCTTCCCAGTACCACTCTTCCTCTCTTCCCAGTACCACTCTTCCTCTCTTTCCAGTACCACTCTTCCCAGTACCACTCTTCCTCTCTTTCCAGTACCACTCTTCCCAGTACCACTCTTCCTCTCTTCCCAGTACCTCTCTTCCTCTCTTTCCAGTACCTCTCTTCCTCTCTTTCCAGTACCACTCTTCCTCTCTTTCCAGTACCACTCTTCCTCTCTTTCCAGTACCTCTCTTCCTCTCTTCCCAGTACCACTCTTCCTCTCTTCCCAGTACCACTCTTCCTCTCTTTCCAGTACCTCTCTTCCCAGTACCACTCTTCCTCTCTTTCCAGTACCTCTCTTCCCAGTACCACTCTTCCTCTCTTTCCAGTACCTCTCTTCCTCTCTTTCCAGTACCTCTCTTCCCAGTACCACTCTTCCTCTCTTCCCAGTACCACTCTTCCTCTCTTTCCAGTACCACTCTTCCCAGTACCACTAATCCTCTCTTTCCAGTACCACTCTTCCCAGTACCACTCTTCCTCTCTTTCCAGTACCTCTCTTCCCAGTACCACTCTTCCTCTCTTTCCAGTACCACTCTTCCCAGTACCACTCTTCCTCTCTTTCCAGTACCACTCTTCCCAGTACCACTCTTCCTCTCTTCCCAGTACCACTCTTCCTCTCTTTCCAGTACCTCTCTTCCCAGTACCACTCTTCCTCTCTTTCCAGTACCACTCTTCCCAGTACCACTCTTCCTCTCTTCCCAGTACCACTCTTCCCAGTACCACTCTTCCTCTCTTCCCAGTACCACCCTTCCTCTCTTTCCAGTACCACTCTTCCCAGTACCACTCTTCCTCTCTTCCCAGTACCAATCTTCCTCTCTTCCCAGTACCACTCTTCCCAGTACCACTCTTCCTCTCTTCCCAGTACCACTCTTCCTCTCTTCCCAGTACCACTCTTCCTCTCTTCCCAGTACCACTCTTCCCAGTACCACTCTTCCTCTCTTTCCAGTACCTCTCTTCCCCAGTACCACTCTTCCTCTCTTTCCCAGTACCACTCTTCCTCTCTTCCCAGTACCACTCTTCCTCTCTTTCCAGTACCTCTTCCTCTCTTCCCAGTACCACTCTTCCACTCTTCCTCTCTTCCCAGTACCTCTCTTCCCAGTACCACTCTTCCTCTCTTTCCAGTACCTCTCTTCCCAGTACCACTCTTCCCAGTACCACTCTTCCTCTCTTCCCAGTACCACTCTTCCTCTCTTTCCAGTACCACTCTTCCCAGTACCACTCTTCCTCTCTTCCCAGTACCACTCTTCCTCTCTTTCCAGTACCTCTCTTCCCAGTACCACTCTTCCTCTCTTTCCAGTACCACTCTTCCCAGTACCACTCTTCCTCTCTTTCCAGTACCACTCTTCCCAGTACCACTCTTCCTCTCTTTCCAGTACCTCTCTTCCCAGTACCACTCTTCCTCTCTTTCCAGTACCACTCTTCCCAGTACCACTCTTCCTCTCTTTCCAGTACCACTCTTCCCAGTACCACTCTTCCTCTCTTTCCAGTACCACTCTTCCCAGTACCACTCTTCCTCCACTCTTCCCAGTACCACTCTTCCTCTCTTTCCAGTACCACTCTTCCTCTCTTCCCAGTACCACTCTTCCTCTCTTCCCAGTACCACTCTTCCTCTCTTTCCAGTACCACTCTTCCTCTCTTTCCAGTACCTCTCTTCCCAGTACCACTCTTCCTCTCTTCCCAGTACCTCTCTTCCTCTCTTCCCAGTACCACTCTTCCTCTCTTTCCCAGTACCTCTCTTCCTCTCTTCCCAGTACCACTCTTCCACTCTTCCCAGTACCACTCTTCCTCTCTTCCCAGTACCACTCTTCCTCTCTTTCCAGTACCTCTCTCTCTTCCCAGTACCACTCTTCCCAGTACCACTCTTCCTCTCTTCCCAGTACCACTCTTCCTCTCTTTCCAGTACCACTCTTCCCAGTACCACTCTTCCTCTCTTCCCAGTACCACTCTTCCTCTCTTTCCAGTACCTCTTCCCAGTACCACTCTTCCTCTCTTCCCAGTACCACTCTTCCTCTCTTCTTCCAGTACCACTCTTCCTCTCTTTCCAGTACCTCTCTTCCTCTCTTTCCAGTACCTCTCTTCCCAGTACCACTCTTCCTCTCTTCCCAGTACCACTCTTCCTCTCTTTCCAGTACCACTCTTCCCAGTACCACTAATCCTCTCTTTCCAGTACCACTCTTCCCAGTACCACTCTTCCTCTCTTTCCAGTACCTCTCTTCCCAGTTTCAGTACCTCTCTTTCCAGTACCACTCTTCCCAGTACCACTCTTCCTCTCTTTTTCCAGTACCACTCTTCCCAGTACCACTCTTCCTCTCTTCCCAGTACCACTCTTCCTCTCTTTCCAGTACCACTCTTCCTCTCTTCCCAGTACCACTCTTCCTCTCTTTCCAGTACCACTCTTCCCAGTACCACTCTTCCTCTCTTCCCAGTACCACTCTTCCCAGTACCACTCTTCCTCTCTTCCCAGTACCACCCTTCCTCTCTTTCCAGTACCACTCTTTCCCAGTACCACTCTTCCTCTCTTCCCAGTACCAATCTTCCTCTCTTCCCAGTACCACTCTTCCCAGTACCACTCTTCCTCTCTTCCCAGTACCACTCTTCCTCTCTTCCCAGTACCACTCTTCCTCTCTTCCCAGTACCACTCTTCCCAGTACCACTCTTCCTCTCTTTCCAGTACCTCTCTTCCCAGTACCACTCTTCCTCTCTTCCCAGTACCACTCTTCCTCTCTTCCCAGTACCACTCTTCCTCTCTTTCCAGTACCTCTCTTCCTCTCTTCCCAGTACCACTCTACCACTCTTCCTCTCTTCCCAGTACCTCTCTTCCCAGTACCACTCTTCCTCTCTTTCCAGTACCTCTCTTCCCAGTACCACTCTTCCCAGTACCACTCTTCCTCTCTTCCCAGTACCACTCTTCCTCTCTTTCCAGTACCACTCTTCCCAGTACCACTCTTCCTCTCTTCCCAGTACCACTCTTCCTCTCTTTCCAGTACCTCTCTTCCCAGTACCACTCTTCCTCTCTTTCCAGTACCACTCTTCCCAGTTCCACCACTCTTCCTCTCTTTCCAGTACCACTCTTCCCAGTACCACTCTTCCTCTCTTTCCAGTACCTCTCTTCCCAGTACCACTCTTCCTCTCTTTCCCAGTACCACTCTTCCCAGTACCACTCTTCCTCTCTTTCCAGTACCACTCTTCCCAGTACCACTCTTCCTCTCTTTCCAGTACCACTCTTCCCAGTACCACTCTTCCTCTCTTCCCAGTACCACTCTTCCTCTCTTCCCAGTACCACTCTTCCTCTCTTTCCAGTACCACTCTTCCTCTCTTCCCAGTACCACTCTTCCTCTCTTCCCAGTACCACTCGTCCTCTCTTTCCAGTACCACTCTTCCTCTCTTTCCAGTACCTCTCTTCCCAGTACCACTCTTCCTCTCTTCCCAGTACCTCTCTTCCTCTCTTCCCAGTACCACTCTTCCTCTCTTTCCAGTACCTCTCTTCCTCTCTTCCCAGTACCACTCTTCCACTCTTCCCAGTACCACTCTTCCTCTCTTCCCAGTACCACTCTTCCTCTCTTTCCAGTACCTCTCTTCCCAGTACCACTCTTCCCAGTACCACTCTTCCTCTCTTCCCAGTACCACTCTTCCTCTCTTTCCAGTACCACTCTTCCCAGTACCACTCTTCCTCTCTTCCCAGTACCACTCTTCCTCTCTTTCCAGTACCACTCTTCCTCTCTTCCCAGTACCACTCTTCCTCTCTTCCCAGTACCACTCTTCCTCTCTTCCCAGTACCACTCTTCCTCTCTTTCCAGTACCACTCTTCCCAGTACCACTCTTCCTCTCTTCCCAGTACCACTCTTCCTCTCTTTCCAGTAACTTCTCTCTTCCCAGTACCACTCTTCCTCTCTTTCCAGTACCACTCTTCCCAGTACCACTCTTCCTCTCTTTCCAGTACCACTCTTCCCAGTACCACTCTTCCTCTCTTTCCAGTACCACTCTTCCCAGTACCACTCTTCCCAGTACCACTCTTCCTCTCTTCCCAGTACCACTCTTCCTCTCTTTCCAGTACCACTCTTCCTCTCTTCCCAGTACCACTCTTCCTCTCTTCCCAGTACCACTCGTCCTCTCTTTCCCAGTACCACTCTTCCTCTCTTTCAGTACCTCTCTTCCCAGTACCACTCTTCCTCTCTTCCCAGTACCACTCTTCCTCTCTTCCCAGTACCACTCTTCCTCTCTTTCCAGTACCTCTCTTCCTCTCTTCCCAGTACCACTCTTCCACTCTTCCCAGTACCACTCTTCCTCTCTTTCCAGTACCACTCTTCCCAATACCACTCTTCCTCTCTTCCCAGTACCTCTCTTCCCAGTACCACTCTTCCTCTCTTCCAGTACCTCTCTTCCCAGTACCACTCTTCCTCTCTTTCCAGTACCACTCTTCCTCTCTTCCCAGTACCACTCTTCCTCTCTTCCCAGTACCACTCGTCCTCTCTTTCCAGTACCACTCTTCCTCTCTTTCCAGTACCTCTCTTCCCAGTACCACTCTTCCTCTCTTCCCAGTACCACTCTTCCTCTCTTCCCAGTACCACTCTTCCTCTCTTTCCAGTACCTCTCTTCCTCTCTTCCCAGTACCACTCTTCCCAGTACCACTCTTCCTCTTTCCAGTACCACTCTTCCCAATACCACTCTTCCTCTCTTCCCAGTACCACTCTTCCTCTCTTTCCAGTACCTCTCTTCCCAGTACCACTCTTCCCAGTACCACTCTTTTCCTCTCTTCCCAGTACCACTCTTCCCAGTACCACTCTTCCTCTCTTCCCAGTACCACTCTTCCTCTCTTTCCAGTACCACTCTTCCCAGTACCACTCTTCCTCTCTTCCCAGTACCACTCTTCCTCTCTTTCCAGTACCACTCTTCCCAGTACCACTCTTCCTCTCTTTCCAGTACCACTCTTCCCAGTACCACTCTTCCTCTCTTTCCAGTACCACTCTTCCCAGTACCACTCTTCCTCTCTTCCCAGTACCACTCTTCCTCTTTCCAGTACCACTCTTCCTCTCTTCCCAGTACCACTCTTCCTCTCTTTCCCAGTACCACTCTCCTCTCTTTCCAGTACCACTCTTCCTCTCTTTCCAGTACCTCTCTTCCCAGTACCACTCTTCCTCTCTTCCCAGTACCACTCTTCCTCTCTTTCCCCAGTACCACTCTTCCTCTCTTCCCAGTACCACTCTTCCACTCTTCCCAGTACCACTCTTCCTCTCTTCCCAGTACCACTCTTCCTCTCTTTCTTCCCAGTACCTCTCTTCCTCTCTTCCCAGTACCACTCTTCCTCTCTTCCCAGTACCACTCTTCCTCTCTTCCCAGTACCACTCTTCCTCTCTTCCCAGTACCACTCTTCCTCTTTCCTTCCCTCTTCCCAGTACTCTTCCAGTACCTCTCTCTCCAGTACCACTCTTCCCTCTTCCCAGTACCACTCTTCCTCTCTTCCCAGTACCACTCTTCCTCTCTTTCCAGTACCACTCTTCCCAGTACCTCTTCCCAGTACCACTCTTCCTCTCTTCCCAGTACCACTCTTCCTCTCTTTCCCAGTACCTCTCTTTCCCAGTACCACTCTTCCTCTCTTCCCAGTACCACTCTTCCTCTCTTTCCAGTACCACTCTTCCCAGTACTCTCTTCCCAGTACCACTCTTCCTCTCTTTCCAGTACCACTCTTCCTCTCTTTCAGTACCTCTCTTCCCAGTACTCTTCCTCTCTTCCCAGTACCACTCTTCCTCTCTTTTCCAGTACCACTCTTCCTCTCTTCCCAGTACCACTCTTCCCAGTACCACTCTTCCTCTCTTCCCAGTACCACTCTTCCTCTCTTTCCAGTACCACTCTTCCCAGTACCACTCTTCCTCTCTTTCCAGTACCACTCTTCCTCTCTTCCCAGTACCACTCTTCCTCTCTTCCCAGTACCACTCTTCCTCTCTTTCCAGTACCTCTCTTCCCAGTCCACTTTCCCAGTACCACTCTTCCTCTCTTCCCAGTACCACTCTTCCACTCTTCCCAGTACCACTCTTCCTCTCTTTCCAGTACCTCTCTTCCTCTCTTCCCAGTACCACTCTTCCACTCTTCCCAGTACCACTCTTCCTCTCTTCCCAGTACCACTCTTCCTCTCTTCCCAGTACCACTCTTCCTCTTTCCAGTACCTCTCTTCCCAGTACCACTCCTTCCCCAGTACCACTCTTCCTCTCTTCCCAGTACCACTCTTCCTCTCTTTCCAGTACCACTCTTCCCAGTACCTCTCTTCCCAGTACCACTCTTCCTCTCTTTCCAGTACCACTCTTCCTCTCTTTCCAGTACCTCTCTTCCCAGTACCACTCTTCCTCTCTTCCCAGTACCACTCTTCCTCTCTTTCCAGTACCACTCTTCCCAGTACCTCTCTTCCCAGTACCACTCTTCCTCTCTTTCCAGTACCACTCTTCCTCTCTTTCCAGTACCTCTCTCCCAGTACCACTCTTCCTCTCTTTCCAGTACCACTCTTCCTCTTTTCCAGTACCTCTTTCCCAGTACCACTCTTCCTCTCTTCCCAGTACCACTCTTCCTCTCTTTCCCAGTACCACTCTTCCCAGTACCACTCTTCCTCTCTTTCCAGTACCACTCTTCCCAGTACCACTCTTCCTCTCTTTCCAGTACCACTCTTCCCAGTGCTTCCCAGTCTCTTCCCAGTACCACTCTTCCTCTCTTTCCAGTACCACTCTTCCTCTCTTTCCAGTCCTCTCTTCCCAGTACCACTCTTCCTCTCTTCCCAGTACCACTCTTCCTCTCTTCCCAGTACCACTCTTCCTCTCTTCCCAGTACCACTCTTCCTCTCTTCCCAGTACCACTCTTCCTCTCTTCCTCTCTTTCCAGTACCACTCTTCCTCTCTTCCAGTACCACTCTTCCTCTCTTTCCAGTACCACTCTTCCCAGTTTCCACTCTTCCTCTCTTCCCAGTACCACTCTTCCTCTCTTTCCAGTACCACTCTTCCCAGTACCACTCTTCCTCTCTTTCCAGTACCACTCTTCCCAGTACCTCTCTTCCCAGTCTCTTCCTCTCTTTCCAGTACCACTCTTCCTCAGTACCTCTCTTCCCAGTACCACTCTTCCTCTCTTTCCCAGTACCACTCTTCCTCTCTTTCCAGTACCTCTCTTCCCAGTACCACTCTTCCTCTCTTCCCAGTACCACTCTTCCTCTCTTTCCAGTACCACTCTTCCTCTCTTCCCAGTACCACTCTTCCTCTCTTCCCAGTACCACTCTTTCCCAGTACTTCTTCCAGTACCACTCTTCCTCTCTTCCCAGTACCACTCTTCCCAGTACCACTCTTCCTCTCTTTCCAGTAACTCTCTTCCCAGTACCACTCTTCCTCTCTTTCCCCACTCTTCCCAGTACCACTCTTCCTTCCTCTCTTCCCAGTACCACTCTTCCTCTCTTTCCAGTACCACTCTTCCCAGTACCACTCTTCCTCTCTTCCCAGTACCACTCTTCCTCCACTCTTCCTCTCTTCCCAGTACCAGTACCACTCTTTCCCAGTACCACTCTTCCTCTCTTTCCAGTACCTCTCTTCCCAGTACCACTCTTCCTCTCTTTCCAGTACCACTCTTCCCAGTACCACTCTTCCTCTCTTTCCAGTACCACTCTTCCCAGTACCACTCTTCCTCTCTTTCCCAGTACCACTCTTCCCAGTACCACTCTTCCCTTCCTCTCTTCCCAGTACCACTCTTCCTCTCTTTCCAGTACCACTCTTCCTCTCTTCCCAGTACCACTCTTCCTCTCTTTCCAGTACCACTCTTCCTCTCTTTCCAGTACCTCTCTTCCCAGTACCACTCTTCCTCTCTTCCCAGTACCACTCTTCCTCTCTTCCCAGTACCACTCTTCCTCTCTTCCCAGTACCACTCTTCCTCTCTTTCCAGTACCTCTCTTCCTCTCTTCCCAGTACCACTCTTCCACTCTTCCCAGTACCACTCTTCCTCTCTTTCCAGTACCACTCTTCCCAATACCACTCTTCCTCTCTTCCCAGTACCTCTCTTCCCAGTACCACTCTTCCTCTCTTTCCAGTACCTCTCTTCCCAGTACCACTCTTCCTCTCTTTCCAGTACCACTCTTCCTCTCTTCCCAGTACCACTCTTCCTCTCTTCCCAGTACCACTCCTCCTCTCTTTCCAGTACCACTCTTCCTCTCTTTCCAGTACCTCTCTTCCCAGTACCACTCTTCCTCTCTTCCCAGTACCACTCTTCCTCTCTTCCCAGTACCACTCTTCCTCTCTTTCCAGTACCTCTCTTCCTCTCTTCCCAGTACCACTCTTCCTCTTTCCAGTACCACTCTTCCCAATACCACTCTTCCTCTCTTCCCAGTACCACTCTTCCTCTCTTTCCAGTACCTCTCTTCCCAGTACCACTCTTCCCAGTACCACTCTTCCTCTCTTCCCAGTACCACTCTTCCCAGTACCACTCTTCCTCTCTTCCCAGTACCACTCTTCCTCTCTTTCCAGTACCACTCTTCCCAGTACCACTCTTCCCAGTACCACTCTTCCTCTCTTTCCAGTAACTTCCTCTTCCCAGTACCACTCTTCCTCTCTTTCCAGTACCACTCTTCCCAGTACCACTCTTCCTCTCTTTCCAGTACCACTCTTCCCAGTACCACTCTTCCTCTCTTTCCAGTACCACTCTTCCCAGTACCACTCTTCCTCTCTTTCCAGTAACTCTCTTCCCAGTACCACTCTTCCTCTCTTTCCAGTACCACTCTTCCCAGTACCACTCTTCCTCTCTTTCCAGTACCACTCTTCCCAGTACCACTCTTCCTCTCTTTCCAGTACCACTCTTCCCAGTACCACTCTTCCTCTCTTCCCAGTACCACTCTTCCTCTTTCCAGTACCACTCTTCCTCTCTTCCCAGTACCACTCTTCCTCTCTTCCCAGTACCACTCTTCCCCCAGTCCTCTCTTTTCCAGTACCACTCTTCCTCTCTTTCCAGTACCTCTCTTCCCAGTACCACTCTTCCTCTCTTCCCAGTACCACTCTTCCTCTTTCTTTTCCCAGTACCTCTCTTCCTCTTTCCCAGTACCACTCTTCCACTCTTCCCAGTACCACTCTTCCACTCTTCCCAGTACCACTCTTCCTCTCTTTCCAGTACCTCTCTTCCCAGTACCACTCTTCCACTCTTCCCAGTACCACTCTTCCTCTCTTCCCAGTACCACTCTTCCTCTCTTCCCAGTACCACTCTTCCTCTTTCCAGTACCTCTTTCCCAGTACCACTCTTCCCAGTACCACTCTTCCTCTCTTCCCAGTACCACTCTTCCTCTCTTTCCAGTACCACTCTTCCCAGTACCTCTCTTCCCAGTACCACTCTTCCTCTCTTTCCAGTACCACTCTTCCTCTCTTTCCAGTACCTCTCTTCCCAGTACCACTCTTCCTCTCTTCCCAGTACCACTCTTCCTCTCTTTCCAGTACCACTCTTCCCAGTACCTCTCTTCCCAGTACCACTCTTCCTCTCTTTCCAGTACCACTCTTCCTCTCTTTCCAGTACCTCTCTTCCCAGTACCACTCTTCCTCTCTTTCCAGTACCACTCTTCCTCTCTTTCCAGTACCTCTCTTCCCAGTACCACTCTTCCTCTCTTCCCAGTACCACTCTTCCTCTCTTTCCAGTACCACTCTTCCCAGTACCACTCTTCCTCTCTTTCCAGTACCACTCTTCCTCTCTTCCCAGTACCACTCTTCCTCTCTTCCCAGTACCACTCTTCCTCTCTTTCCAGTACCTCTCTTCCTCTCTTCCCAGTACCACTCTTCCACTCTTCCCAGTACCACTCTTCCACTCTTCCCAGTACCACTCTTCCTCTCTTTCCAGTACCTCTCTTCCTCTCTTCCCAGTACCACTCTTCCACTCTTCCCAGTACCACTCTTCCTCTCTTCCCAGTACCACTCTTCCTCTCTTCCCAGTACCACTCTTCCTCTTTCCAGTACCTCTCTTCCCAGTACCACTCTTCCCAGTACCACTCTTCCTCTCTTCCCAGTACCACTCTTCCTCTCTTTCCAGTACCACTCTTCCCAGTACCTCTTTCCCAGTACCACTCTTCCTCTCTTTCCAGTACCACTCTTCCTCTCTTTCCAGTACCTCTCTTCCCAGTACCACTCTTCCTCTCTTCCCAGTACCACTCTTCCTCTCTTTCCAGTACCACTCTTCCCAGTACCTCTCTTCCCAGTACCACTCTTCCTCTCTTTCCAGTACCACTCTTCCTCTCTTTCCAGTACCTCTCTTCCCAGTACCACTCTTCCTCTCTTTCCAGTACCACTCTTCCTCTCTTCCAGTACCTCTCTTCCCAGTACCACTCTTCCTCTCTTCCCAGTACCACTCTTCCTCTCTTTCCAGTACCACTCTTCCCAGTACCACTCTTCCTCTCTTTCCAGTACCACTCTTCCCAGTACCACTCTTCCTCTCTTTCCAGTACCACTCTTCCCAGTACCTCTCTTCCCAGTACCACTCTTCCTCTCTTTCCAGTACCACTCTTCCTCTCTTTCCAGTACCTCTCTTCCCAGTACCACTCTTCCTCTCTTCCCAGTACCACTCTTCCTCTCTTCCCAGTACCACTCTTCCTCTCTTCCCAGTACCACTCTTCCTCTCTTCCCAGTACCACTCTTCCTCTCTTTCCAGTACCTCTCTTCCCAGTACCACTCTTCCTCTCTTTCCAGTACCACTCTTCCTCTCTTTCCAGTACCTCTCTTCCCAGTACCACTCTTCCTCTCTTCCCAGTACCACTCTTCCTCTCTTTCCAGTACCACTCTTCCCAGTACCACTCTTCCTCTCTTTCCAGTACCACTCTTCCCAGTACCTCTCTTCCCAGTACCACTCTTCCTCTCTTTCCAGTACCACTCTTCCCAGTACCTCTCTTCCCAGTACCACTCTTCCTCTCTTTCCAGTACCACTCTTCCTCTCTTTCCAGTACCTCTCTTCCCAGTACCACTCTTCCTCTCTTCCCAGTACCACTCTTCCTCTCTTTCCAGTACCTCTCTTCCTCTCTTCCCAGTACCACTCTTCCACTCTTCCCAGTACCACTCTTCCTCTCTTCCCAGTACCACTCTTCCTCTCTTCCCAGTACCACTCTTCCCAGTACCACTCTTCCTCTCTTTCCAGTAACTCTCTTCCCAGTACCACTCTTCCTCTCTTTCCAGTACCACTCTTCCCAGTACCACTCTTCCTCTCTTTCCAGTACCACTCTTCCCAGTACCACTCTTCCTCTCTTTCCAGTACCACTCTTCCCAGTACCACTCTTCCTCTCTTCCCAGTACCACTCTTCCCAGTACCACTCTTCCTCTCTTCCCAGTACCACTCTTCCTCTCTTTCCAGTACCACTCTTCCCAGTACCACTCTTCCTCTCTTTCCAGTAACTCTCTTCCCAGTACCACTCTTCCTCTCTTTCCAGTACCACTCTTCCCAGTACCACTCTTCCTCTCTTTCCAGTACCACTCTTCCCAGTACCACTCTTCCTCTCTTTCAGTACCACTCTTCCCAGTACCACTCTTCCCAGTACCACTCTTCCTCTCTTCCCAGTACCACTCTTCCTCTCTTTCCAGTACCACTCTTCCTCTCTTCCCAGTACCACTCTTCCTCTCTTCCCAGTACCACTCGTCCTCTCTTTCAGTACCACTCTTCCTCTCTTTCAGTACCTCTCTTCCCAGTACCACTCTTCCTCTCTTCCCAGTACCACTCTTCCTCTCTTCCCAGTACCACTCTTCCTCTCTTCCCAGTACCACTCTTCCTCTCTTTCCAGTACCTCTCTTCCTCTCTTCCCAGTACCACTCTTCCACTCTTCCCAGTACCACTCTTCCTCTCTTTCCAGTACCACTCTTCCCAATACCACTCTTCCTCTCTTCCCAGTACCTCTCTTCCCAGTACCACTCTTCCTCTCTTTCCAGTACCACTCTTCCCAGTACCACTCTTCCTCTCTTTCCAGTACCACTCTTCCTCTCTTCCCAGTACCACTCTTCCTCTCTTCCCAGTACCACTCTTCCTCTCTTTCCCAGTACCACTCTTCCTCTCTTTCCAGTACCTCTCTTCCCAGTACCACTCTTCCTCTCTTCCCAGTACCACTCTTCCTCTCTTCCCAGTACCACTCTTCCTCTCTTTCCAGTACCTCTCTTCCTCTCTTTCCAGTACCACTCTTCCTCTTTCCAGTACCACTCTTCCCAATACCACTCTTCCTCTCTTCCCAGTACCACTCTTCCTCTCTTTCCAGTACCTCTCTTCCCAGTACCACTCTTCCCAGTACCACTCTTCCTCTCTTCCCAGTACCACTCTTCCCAGTACCACTCTTCCTCTCTTCCCAGTACCACTCTTCCTCTCTTTCCAGTACCACTCTTCCCAGTACCACTCTTCCCAGTACCACTCTTCCTCTCTTTCCAGTAACTCTCTTCCCAGTACCACTCTTCCTCTCTTTCCAGTACCACTCTTCCCAGTACCACTCTTCCTCTCTTTCCAGTACCACTCTTCCCAGTACCACTCTTCCTCTCTTTCCAGTACCACTCTTCCCAGTACCACTCTTCCTCTCTTCCCAGTACCACTCTTCCTCTTTCCCAGTACCACTCTTCCTCTCTTCCCAGTACCACTCTTCCTCTCTTCCCAGTACCACTCTTCCTCTCTTTCCAGTACCACTCTTCCTCTCTTTCCAGTACCTCTCTTCTTTCCAGTACCACTCTTCCTCTCTTCCCAGTACCACTCTTCCTCTCTTTCCAGTACCTCTCTTCCTCTCTTCCCAGTACCACTCTTCCTCTCTTCCCAGTACCACTCTTCCTCTCTTCCCAGTACCACTCTTCCTCTCTTTCCAGTACCTCTCTTCCTCTCTTCCCAGTACCACTCTTCCACCACTCTTCCCAGTACCACTCTTCCTCTCTTCCCAGTACCACTCTTCCTCTCTTCCCAGTACCACTCTTCCTCTTTCCAGTACCTCTCTTCCCAGTACCACTCTTCCTCTCTTCCCAGTACCACTCTTCCTCTCTTTCCAGTACCACTCTTCCCAGTACCACTCTTCCTCTCTTTCCAGTACCACTCTTCCCAGTACCTCTCTTCCCAATACCACTCTTCCTCTCTTTCCAGTACCACTCTTCCCAGTACCTCTCTTCCCAGTACCACTCTTCCTCTCTTTCCAGTACCACTCTTCCTCTCTTTCCAGTACCTCTCTTCCCAGTACCACTCTTCCTCTCTTTCCAGTACCACTCTTCCTCTCTTTCCAGTACCTCTCTTCTCCAGTACCACTCTTCCTCTCTTCCCAGTACCACTCTTCCTCTCTTTCCAGTACCACTCTTCCCAGTACCACTCTTCCTCTCTTTTCCAGTACCACTCTTCCCAGTACCACTCTTCCTCTCTTTCCAGTACCACTCTTCCCAGTACCTCTCTTCCCAGTACCACTCTTCCTCTCTTTCCAGTACCACTCTTCCTCTCTTTCCAGTACCTCTCTTCCCAGTACCACTCTTCCTCTCTTCCCAGTACCACTCTTCCTCTCTTCCCAGTACCACTCTTCCTCTCTTCCCAGTACCACTCTTCCTCTCTTCCCAGTACCACTCTTCCTCTCTTTCCAGTACCTCTCTTCCCAGTACCACTCTTCCTCTCTTTCCAGTACCACTCTTCCTCTCTTTCCAGTACCTCTCTTCCCAGTACCACTCTTCCTCTCTTCCCAGTACCACTCTTCCTCTCTTTCCAGTACCACTCTTCCTCAGTACCACTCTTCCTCTCTTTCAGTACCACTCTTCCCAGTACCTCTCTTCCCAGTACCACTCTTCCTCTCTTTCCAGTACCACTCTTCCCAGTACCTCTCTTCCCAGTACCACTCTTCCTCTCTTCCCAGTACCACTCTTCCTCTCTTTCCAGTACCACTCTTCCCAGTACCACTCTTCCTCTCTTTCCAGTACCACTCTTCCCAGTACCTCTTCTTCTTCCCAGTACCACTCTTCCTCTCTTCCCAGTACCTCTCTTCCCAGTACCACTCTTCCTCTCTTTCCAGTACCACTCTTCCTCTCTTTCCAGTACCTCTCTTCCCAGTACCACTCTTCCTCTCTTCCCAGTACCACTCTTCCTCTCTTCCCAGTACCACTCTTCCCAGTACCACTCTTCCTCTCTTTCCAGTACCTCTCTTCCCAGTACCACTCTTCCTCTCTTCCCAGTACCACTCTTCCCAGTACCACTCTTCCTCTCTTTCCAGTACCTCTCTTCCCAGTACCACTCTTCCTCTCTTCCCAGTACCACTCTTCCTCTCTTCCCAGTACCACTCTTCAAACCTTATAGTTTATCAATGGAGAGAATCGTTAAACTTCTCGTTAATCATAATAAAAAGAGAATAAAGATAGATAGAGATAGACGGGGAGAGAAAGAGAGGACAGGAGAGAGCTTCTTATGGTTTCTGTTTTATTTCGATGCAACATCATAGAGTGTCAAAGGGACAACCTTAGACAACCTGGTGAGCTCCTAACTAAACCAGTTATGTATTAACATCTATTATCAAAAAGATGAAATGTTGATAAACAGCTCAGTTCTTCAGAGTACAGACACACACACACACACACACACACACACACACACACACACACACACACACACACACACACACACACCCCCTCCCTCAGGTACATTTGGCCTCCATGTCGTAGAGGTGTAGCAGGTCAGAGATGATGGCATCAATGTGTTCCTTAGTGATGTCTTCACACAGCACCTGGAGACACAGAGAGAAGGGCTCAATACACACACACACACACACACCCCCATACTATCACACACTTACACACACACACACACCCATACTATCACACGCTTTTACACACACGCTTACACACACACACGGTTATACACACACACACACACACACACACACGCTTACACACACACACATGCTTACACACACACCCACCCATACTATCTCACACACACACACACACACACACACACACACACACACACACACACACACACACACACACACACACACACACACACACACACACACACACACACACACACACACGGTTACACATAAGGGCTGTGGCGGTCATTACATGTTGTCAGCCGGTGATTGTCATGAAAATAACTGGCTGTCTCGCTGTAATTGACCGTTAATTAACATAAACATGGTTTATCTTCTCCAGGCCTCCACAAGCTGCTGATGTTTTCCTTGGGAACATTTTAAAGGGCCTAATAAATCCATGTAATATAGCCTGCACCATTAGTTTATTAATGACAGCTCTCGAGAAACATGATATGAAGAAAATGTAGTCTATTTTCAGAATAGCATACTCTTGAGTTGTCCTTATGTTAGGTCCTGACCTGGCTGTGCCATATGCCTGCTAGTTCATTTAGAAGGCTTAGATTTGCTTAGAATTCCGTGGCATTATTTTATAGTATGAAGAATACAATTGAACAAAGAAATAAAATTAAGGATATTTTCTCCAAACGATTTCAGAGGGAGTGGGCACATGCAGTTGAGCAGTTAGATATCTGATATTGAAACTGGTCCTCCTATATGATTAATTTAGAGTTACTAATGCAACTTTTAGTTGTGATAAACGTTGGGCTATATGTTTAGATTTTTAATGCATTCTAAGGCTGCATCATGCAACTAAGGATGATTTGAAAAAGTTACATGAAAAGCATGAGCTCTGCTGTTTCTTGTGCAGGCTGTACACACTTCATCAGTCTCTCATTCTTAATTTAATATGGTCTTTATGTAGCCGATGCAAAATGGCTAGCTAGTTAGCGGTGGTGCGCGCTGGTAGCGTTTCAATCGGTGACGTCACTCGCTCTGAGACCTTGAAGTAGTGGTTCCCCCTTGCTCTGCAAGGGCCGCGGCTTTTGTGGAGCGATGGGTAACGATGCTTCGTGAGTGACTGTTGTTGATGTGTGCAGAGGGTCCCTGGTTCGCGCCCAGGTCGGGGCGAGGGGACGGTCTAAAGTTATACTGTTACATATACAGTGAATTCTGAAAGTATTCAGACCCCTTCCCCTTTTCCACATTTTGTTACGTTACAGACTTATACTAAAATTGATTAAATAGTTTTTTTTCTTCATCAATCTACACACAATAACAAAGCAAAACATGTTTTTAATTTTTGCAAATGTATAAATAAAATAACCTTAAATATCACATTTACATAAGTATTCAGACCCTTTAACTCAGTACTTTGTTGAAGCCCCTTTGGCAGCGATTACAGCCTCATGTCTTCTTGGGTATGACGCTACAAGCTTGTATTTGGTGAGTTTCTCCCATTCTTCTCTGCAGATCCTCTCAATCTCTGTCAGGTTGGAAGGGGAGCGTCGCTGCACAGCTATTTTCAGGTCTCTCCAGAGATGTTCGATCAAGTTACCAAAGTCAAGATCCAGAGCGTGATTAAGACGGCAGGAAGGATCATTGGTATAGATCAAGAATCTGCCACCAACCTGTTCACAAAACTCATCCTCCTAAAACTTTTACAGGACAATACTCATCCCCTTCACTCAGAACTCATCCTCCTAAAACTTGAAAGCATTTTACAGGACAGCACTCATCCCCTTCACTCAGAACTCATCCTCCTAAAACTTGAAAGCATTTTACAGGACAGTACTCATCCCCTTCACTCAGAACTCATCCTCCTAAAACTTTTACAGGACAATACTCATCCCCTTCACTCAAAACTCATCCTCCTAAAACTTTCACAGGACAGCACTCATCCCCTTCACTCAGAACTCATCCTCCTAAAACTTGAAAGCATTTTACAGGACAGTACTCATCCCATTCACTCAGAACTCATCCTCCTAAAACTTGAAAGCATTTTACAGGACAGCACTCATCCCCTTCACTCAAAACTCATCCTCCTAAAACTTGAAAGCATTTTACAGGACAGTACTCATCCCATTCACTCAGAACTCATCCTCCTAAAACTTGAAAGCATTTCACAGGACAGTACTCATCCCATTCACTCAGAACTCATCCTCCTAAAACTTGAAAGCATTTTACAGGACAGTACTCATCCCCTTCACTCAGAACTCATCCTCCTAAAACTTGAAAGCATTTTACAGGACAGCACTCATCCCCTTCACTCAAAACTCATCCTCCTAAAACTTGAAAGCATTTTACAGGACAGTACTCATCCCCTTCACTCAGAACTCATCCTCCTAAAACTTGAAAGCATTTTACAGGACAGTACTCATCCCCTTCACTCAAAACTCATCCTCCTAAAACTTTTACAGGACAGCACTCATCCCCTTCACTCAAAACTCATCCTCCTAAAACTTGAAAGCATTTTACAGGACAGTACTCATCCCCTTCACTCAAAACTCATCCTCCTAAAACTTGAAAGCATTTTACAGGACAGCACTCATCCCCATTCAATCTTGATTTCCTCAGACCAGAGAATTTAGTTTCTCATGGTCTGAGAATCCTTTAGGTGCCTTATGGCAAACTCCAAACGGGTTGTCATGTGTCTTTTACCGTCTGGCCACTCTACCATAAAGGTCTGATTGGTGGAGTGCTGCAGAGATGGTTGTCCTTCTGGAAGGTTCTCCCATCTCCACAGAGGACCTCTGGAGCTCTGTCAGTGTGACCATCGGGTTCTTGTTCACCTCCTTGACCAAGTCTCTTCTCCACCGACTGCTCAGTTTAGCCGGGTGGCCAGCTCTAGGAAGTCTTGGTGGTTCCAAACTTCTCCCATTTAAGAATGACGGAGGCCACTGTGTTCTTGGGGACCTTCAATGCTGCAGAAATGTTTTGGTACCCTTCCCCAGATCTGTGCCTCAACACAATCCTGACTTGGAGCTCTACGGACAATTCCTTCGACCCCAAGGCTTTGGTTTTTGCTCTGAAGTACTGTCAACTGTGGGACCTCATAGTGACAGGTGTGTGCCTTTCCAAATCATGTCCAATCATTTGAATTTACCACAGGTGGACTCCAATCAACTTGTAGAAACATCAAGGACGATCAATGGAAACAGGATGCACCTGAGCTCAATATCGAGTCTTGTAGCAAAGGGCCTGAAGGTATCTGTTTTTACTTTTTTATACATTTGCAAACATTGCTAAAAATACATTCACTTTGTCATTATTCTTTAGATTGAGGAAAATGTTTAATTAATTGCACCTGTCTGGTTTAGAATGGGCCGTTATCATGCACCTGTCTGGTTTAGAATGGGCCATTATCATGCACCTGTCTGGTTTAGAATGGGCCATTATCATGCACCTGTCTGGTTTAGAATGGGCCATTATCATGCACCTGTCTGGTTTAGAATGGGCCATTATCATGCACCAGCCTGGTTTAGAATGGGCCATTATCATGCACCTGTCTGGTTTAGAATGGGCCGTTATCATGCACCTGTCTGGTTTAGAATGGGCCGTTATCATGCACCTGTCTGGTTTAGAATGGGCCATTATCATGCACCTGTCTGGTTTAGAATGGGCCATTATCATGCACCTGTCTGGTTTAGAATGGGCCGTTATCATGCACCTGTCTGGTTTAGAATGGGCCATTATCATGCACCTGTCTGGTTTAGAATGGGCCATTATCATGCACCTGTCTGGTTTAGAATGGGCCGTTATCATGCACCAGCCTGGTTTAGAATGGGCCATTATCATGCACCTGTCTGAACAGGACTCGGCGTTGTGGCAGTAATACGGTAACAGTAACAGCCCTATGCACACACTCCACAATACTATCACCCCCCCCCACCTCTCTCTCTCCTCACAACACATCCCCCCTACCTGCCACCACTCTCTCTCTCCGACAGGAACCTCCACCCCGTAGCTGAGTAGTGCCAGGTACAGCGTTGCTATGGCGATGTGTTGGGGGGCGTGGCGCACACACATGGTGCCATGGTAACAGTCTCTAAGCAACGCCCAGGTGGTCTCGGCGACGGGAGTTCTGGACCAGGCGTGACGATTCACTAACGACTTCACCGACAGGAGGTAGTGGAGGAGATACTACACACACACACACACACACACACACACACACACACACACACACACACACACACACACACACACACACACACACACACAAAAGACGTTAGAAACACAGAGCAGGTATGACTGGACTGTCCACGGGGTTAGAGGGGTCAGGGATTAGGGGGGCAGAGGTTAGAGGGGTTAGAGGGGTCAGAGGTTAGAGGGGTCAGGGGTTGCGGAAAATCTGAACTCATGAAGTGCAGCAGTGGCTTGTGGGACTGCATACCCACATCCATACCCACACATACAGTCAGAGCCAGCCCTAGCCTTTTGGGGCCCTAAGTCATGCAGTCAGAGCCAGCCCTAGCCTTTTGGGGCCCTAAGTCATGCAGTCAGAGCCAGCCCTAGCCTTTTGGGGCCCTAAGTCATGCAGTCAGAGCCAGCCCTAGCCTTTTGGGGCCCTAAGTCATGCAGTCAGAGCTAGCCCTAGCCTTTTGGGGCCCTAAGTCATGCAGTCAGAGCTAGCCCTAGCCTTTTGGGGCCCTAAGTCATGCAGTCAGAGCCAGCCCTAGCCTTTTGGGGCCCTAAGTCATGCAGTCAGAGCCAGCCCTAGCCTTTTGGGGCCCTAAGTCATGCAGTCAGAGCCAGCCCTAGCCTTTTGGGGGCCCTAAGTCATGCAGTCAGAGCTAGCCCCTAGCCTTTTGGGGCCCTAAGTCATGCAGTCAGAGCTAGCCCTAGCCTTTTGGGGCCCTAAGTCATGCAGTCAGAGCCAGCCCTAGCCTTTTGGGGCCCTAAGTCATGCAGTCAGAGCCAGCCCTAGCCTTTTGGGTCCCTAAGTCATGCAGTCAGAGCCGGCCCTAAGTCATACAGTCAGAGCTAGCCCTAGCCTTTTGGGGCCCTAAGTCATGCAGTCAGAGCTAGCCCTAGCCTTTTGGGGCCCTAAGTCATACAGTCAGAGCCAGCCCTAGCCTTTTGGGGCCCTAAGTCATGCAGTCAGAGCTAGCCCTAGCCTTTTGGGGCCCTAAGTCATACAGTCAGAGCTAGCCCTAGCCTTTTGGGGCCCTAAGTCATACAGTCAGAGCCAGCCCTAGCCTTTTGGGGCCCTAAGTCATGCAGTCAGAGCTAGCCCTAGCCTTTTGGGGCCCTAAGTCATACAGTCAGAGCCAGCCCTAGCCTTTTGGGGCCCTAAGTCATGCAGTCAGAGCTAGCCCTAGCCTTTTGGGGCCCTAAGTCATACAGTCAGAGCCAGCCCTAGCCTTTTGGGGCCCTAAGTCATACAGTCAGAGCCAGCCCTAGCCTTTTGGGGCCCTAAGTCATGCAGTCAGAGCCAGCCCTAGCCTTTTGGGGCCCTAAGTCATACAGTCAGAGCTAGCCCTAGCCTTTTGGGTCCCTAAGTCAAATTGTGTTGTGCAATTCTACACATTTTGCAGTAGGGTGGAGACAGGAGTTTGCAATTTTATAACAAATTTCATGAATTCTACTCAGACGGTAATTCGACACAAAAGACAGCTAACCGCTAGACTAAATCTAAAAATGTTTTGTTTTCAGTGACTGACACAAATAGTGCTGAGCGCATAGTGCTTTGGAAGTCGGTTTCATTATGAAACAATAATCACAGTTTTACATTAGGATCTGCAGAGAACAATGGGAGAAACTCCCCAAATACAGGTGTGCATGTTTGTAGCGTCATACCCAAGAAGACTTGAGGCTGTAATCGCTGTCAAATGTGCTTCAACAAAGTACTGCGTTAAAGGGTCTAAAAATCTGTTTTTGCTTTTGTCATTATGGGGTATTGTGATGTCATTATGGGGTACTGTGATGTCATTATGGGGTATTGTGATGTCATTATGGGGTACTGTGATGTCATTATGGGGTATTGTGATGTCATTATGGGGTATTGTGATGTCATTATGGGGTATTGTGATGTCATTATGGGGTATTGTGTGTAGATTGTTTTTCCCCCTCATTAATCTAATCAACTTTAGAATAAGGCTGTAACAAAACAAAATGTGGAAAAAGTTAAAGGGTCTGAATACATTCCAGTATTCTACTATTTTAACCATCAACAGGAAGTTGAGGCTGAGTTCCTTGAGTATTCTACTATTCTAACCATCAACAGGAAGTTGAGGCTGAGTTCCTTGAGTATTCTACTATTCTAACCATCAACAGGAAGTTGAGGCTGAGTTCCTTGAGTATTCTACTATTCTAACCATCAACAGGAAGTTGAGGCTGAGTTCCTTGTTTATTCTACTATTCTAACCATCAACAGGAAGTTGAGACTGAGTTCCTTGTTTATTCTACTATTCTAACCATCAACAGGAAGTTGAGACTGAGTTCCTTGAGTATTCTACTATTCTAACCATCAACAGGAAGTTGAGACTGAGTTCCTTGAGTATTATACTATTCTAACCATCAACAGGAAGTTGAGGCTGAGTTCCTTGAGTATTATACTATTCTAACCATCAACAGGAAGTTGAGGCTGAGTTCCTTGAGTATTCTACTATTCTAACCATCAACAGGAAGTTGAGACTGAGTTCCTTGTTTATTCTACTATTCTAACCATCAACAGGAAGTTGAGGCTGAGTTCCTAAGAAAGTATTACTATCTCTGTATTATTTTTTTGGGAAGTGAGGAATTGATCTGTTGGCCTACAAAAAGATGGGTCACCAGTTGCCTATCTCTGGGTTAGAGGTTAGGAGTCAGGGGTTAGAGTTCAGGAGTTAGGGGTCAGTACAGACCTTGTGTGGGTGCTGGAAGGAGACGTGGAAGTTGAGTTGTCTGAGGACCAGGAGTTCACACTGCACCACACTGTCCCTGAGGTCCCAGAACTCACCGTCACAGTTCAGAGGTTCACTACTACTGTGGAAATACCTGGAGGGAGAGAGAGAGAGGGGTGGGGAGAGGATGGATAAGGAGAGAGGACAGGAAGGGAGAGAGGGAGATTATAAATCATCGGCATATGCATCTTGGGGTGGCATGTAGACTAGTGGTTAGAGTGTAGAGGTGGCAGGTAGCCTAGTGGTTAGAGTGTAGAGGAGGCAGGTAGTCTAGTGGTTAGAGTGTAGAGGAGGCAGGTAGCCTAGTGGTTAGAGTGTAGAGGAGGCAGGTAGTCTAGTGGTTAGAGTGTAGAGGAGGCAGGTAGCCTAGTGGTTAGAGTGTAGAGGAGGCAGGTAGCCTAGTGGTTAGAGTGGAGAGGAGGCAGGTAGCCTAGTGGTTAGAGTGTAGGGACGGCATGTAGCCTAGTGGTTAGAGTGTAGGGGCGGCATGTAGCCTAGTGGTTAGAGTGTAGAGGAGGCATGTAGCCTAGTGGTTAGAGTGTAGAGGAGGCATGTAGCCTAGTGGTTAGAGTGTAGAGGAGGCATGTAGCCTAGTGGTTAGAGTGTAGGGGCGGCAGGTAGCCTAGTGGTTAGAGTGTAGAGGAGGCATGTAGCCTAGTGGTTAGAGTGTAGGGGCGGCAGGTAGCCTAGTGGTTAGAGTGTAGAGGAGGCAGGTAGCCTAGTGGTTAGAGTGTAGGGACGGCATGTAGCCTAGTGGTTAGAGTGTAGAGGAGGCATGTAGCCTAGTGGTTAGAGTGTAGAGGTGGCAGGTAGCCTAGTGGTTAGAGTGTAGAGGTGGCATGTAGACTAGTGGTTAGAGTGTAGGGGCGGTAGGTAGCCTAGTGGTTAGAGTGTAGAGGAGGCAGGTAGTCTAGTGGTTAGAGTGTAGAGGAGGCAGGTAGCCTAGTGGTTAGAGTGTAGGGACGGCATGTAGCCTAGTGGTTAGAGTGTAGGGGCGGCAGGTAGCCTAGTGGTTAGAGTGTAGAGGAGGCAGGTAGTCTAGTGGTTAGAGTGTAGAGGTGGCAGGTAGCCTAGTGGTTAGAGTGTAGAGGAGGTAGGTAGCCTAGTGGTTAGAGTGTAGGGGAGGCATGTAGCCTAGTGGTTAGAGTGTAGAGGAGGTAGGTAGCCTAGTGGTTAGAGTGTAGGGGAGGCATGTAGCCTAGTAGTTAGAGTGTAGGGACGGCATGTAGCCTAGTGGTTAGAGTGTAGGGGTGGCAGGTAGCCTAGTGGTTAGAGTGTAGAGGAGGTCGGTAGCCTAGTGGTTAGAGGAGGCAGGTAGCCTAGTGGTTAGAATGGAGGGGCAGCAGGTAGCCTAGTGGTTAGAGTGGAGGGGTGTCATGTAGCCTAGTGGTTAGAGTCTAGAGGTGGCAGGTAGCCTAGTGGTTAGAGTGTAGAGGTGGCAGGTAGCCTAGTGGTTAGAGTGTAGAGGTGGCATGTAGACTAGTGGTTAGAGTGTAGGGGCGGTAGGTAGCCTAGTGGTTAGAGTGTAGAGGAGGCAGGTAGTCTAGTGGTTAGAGTGTAGAGGAGGCAGGTAGCCTAGTGGTTAGTGTGTAGGGCGGCAGGTAGCCTAGTGGTTAGAGTGTAGAGGAGGCAGGTAGCCTAGTGGTTAGAGTGTAGAGGAGGCAGGTAGCCTAGTGGTTAGAGTGTAGAGGAGGTAGGTAGCCTAGTGGTTAGAGTGTAGAGGAGGCAGGTAGCCTAGTGGTTAGAGTGTAGAGGAGGCAGGTAGCCTAGTGGTTAGAGTGTAGAGGAGGCAGGTAGCCTAGTGGTTAGAGTGTAGAGGAGGCAGGTAGCCTAGTGGTTAGAGTGTAGAGGAGGCAGGTAGCCTAGTGGTGAGAGTGTAGAGGAGGCAGGTAGCCTAGTGGTTAGAGTGTAGAGGAGGCAGGTAGCCTAGTGGTTAGAGTGTAGAGGGCAGGTAGCCTAGTGGTTAGAGTGTAGAGGAGGCAGGTAGCCTAGTGGTTAGAGTGTAGAGGAGGCAGGTAGCCTAGTGGTTAGAGTGTAGAGGAGGCAGGTAGCCTAGTGGTGAGAGTGTAGAGGAGGCAGGTAGCCTAGTGGTTAGAGTGTAGAGGAGGCAGGTAGCCTAGTGGTTAGAGTGTAGAGGACGCAGGTAGCCTAGTGGTTAGAGTGTCGAGGAGGCAGGTAGCCTAGTGGTTAGAATGGAGGGGCAGCAGGTAGCCTAGTGGTTAGAGTGGAGGGGTGTCATGTAGCCTAGTGGTTAGAGTCTAGAGGTGGCAGGTAGCCTAGTGGTTAGAGTGTAGAGGAGGTAGGTAGCCTAGTGGTTAGAGTGTAGAGGAGGCAGGTAGCCTAGTGGTTAGAGTGTAGAGGAGGCAGGTAGCCTAGTGGTTAGAGTGTAGAGGAGGCAGGTAGCCTAGTGGTTAGAGTGTAGAGGGAGGTAGGTAGCCTAGTGGTTAGAGTGTAGGGGAGACATGTAGCCTAGTGGTTAGAGTGTAGGGACGGCATGTAGCCTAGTGGTTAGAGTGTAGGGGTGGCAGGTAGCCTAGTGGTTAGAGTGTAGAGGAGGTCGGTAGCCTAGTGGTTAGAGGGGAGGCAGGTAGCCTAGTGGTTAGAGTGTAGAGGAGGTAGGTAGCCTAGTGGTTAGAGTGTAGGGGAGGCATGTAGCCTAGTGGTTAGAGTGTAGGGACGGCATGTAGCCTAGTGGTTAGAGTGTAGGGGTGGCAGGTAGCCTAGTGGTTAGAGTGTAGAGGAGGTCGGTAGCCTAGTGGTTAGAGGGGAGGCAGGTAGCCTAGTGGTTAGAATGGAGGGGCAGCAGGTAGCCTAGTGGTTAGAGTGGAGGGGTGTCATTTAGCCTAGTGGTTAGAGTCTAGAGGTGGCAGGTAGCCTAGTGGTTAGAGTGTGGAGGAGGCAGGTAGCCTAGTGGTTAGAGTGTAGAGGAGGCAGGTAGCCTAGTGGTTAGAGTGGAGGGGTGTCATGTAGCCTAGTGGTTAGAGTCTAGAGGTGTCATGTAGCCTAGTGGTTAGAGTGTAGAGGAGGCAGGTAGCCTAGTGGTTAGAGTGTAGAGGAGGCAGGTAGCCTAGTGGTTAGAGTGTAGAGGAGGTAGGTAGCCTAGTGGTTAGAGTGTAGAGGAGGCAGGTAGCCTAGTGGTTAGAGTGGAGGGCGGCAGGTAGCCTAGTGGTTAGAGTGGAGGGGCGGCAGGTAGCCTAGTGGTTAGAGTGTAGAGGTGGCAGGTAGCCTAGTGGTTAGAGTGTAGAGGCGGCAGGGTAGTCTAGTGGTTAGAGGGGGGGAGGGGAGGCAGGTAGTCTAGTGGTTAGAGTGTAGGGGCGGCAGGTAGCCTAGTGGTTAGAGTGTAGAGGAGGTAGGTAGACTAGTGGTTAGAGTGTAGGGAGGCAGGTAGTCTAGTGGTTAGAGTGTAGGGGCGGCAGGTAGCCTAGTGGTTAGAGTGTAGGGGCGGCATGTAGTGGTTAGAGTGTAGGGACGGCATGTAGCCTAGTGGTTAGAGTGTAGGGACGGCATGTAGCCTAGTGGTTAGAGTGTAGAGGACGCAGGTAGCCTAGTGGTTAGAGTGTAGGGGTGGCATGTAGTGGTTAGAGTGTAGGGACGGCATGTAGCCTAGTGGTTAGAGTGTAGGGGCGGCAGGTAGCCTAGTGGTTAGAGTGTAGAGGAGGCAGGTAGTCTAGTGGTTAGAGTGTAGAGGTGGCAGGTAGCCTAGTGGTTAGAGTGTAGAGGAGGCAGGTAGCCTAGTGGTTAGAGTGTAGAGGAGGCAGGTAGCCTAGTGGTTAGAGTGTAGAGGTGGCAGGGTAACCTAGTGGTTAGAGTGTAGAGGAGGCATGTAGCCTAGTGGTTAGAGTGTAGAGGAGGCAGGTAGCCTAGTGGTTAGAGTGTAGAGGAGGCAGGTAGTCTAGTGGTTAGAGTGTAGAGGTGGCAGGTAGCCTAGTGGTTAGAGTGTAGAGGAGGCAGGTAGCCTAGTGGTTAGAGTGTAGAGGAGGCAGGTAGCCTAGTGGTTAGAGTGTAGAGGTGGCAGGGTAGCCTAGTGGTTAGAGTGTAGAAGAGGTAGGTAGCCTAGTGGTTAGAGTGTAGAGGTGGCAGCGTAGCATAGTGGTTAGAGTGTAGAGGTGGCAGGGTAGCCTAGTGGTTAGAGTGTAGAGGAGGCATGTAGCCTAGTGGTTAGAGTGTAGAGGAGGCAGGTAGCCTAGTGGTTAGAGTGTAGAGGAGGCAGGTAGTCTAGTGGTTAGAGTGTAGAGGAGGCATGTAGCCTAGTGGTTAGAGTGTAGAGGAGGCATGTAGCCTAGTGGTTAGAGTGTAGAGGAGGCATGTAGCCTAGTGGTTAGAGTGTAGAGGAGGCATGTAGCCTAGTGGTTAGAGTGTAGAGGTGGCAGGGTAGCCTAGTGGTTAGAGTGTAGAGGTGGCAGGTAGCCTAGTGGTTAGAGTGTAGAGGTGGCAGGTAGCCTAGTGGTTAGAGTGTAGAGGAGGCAGGTAGCCTAGTGGTTAGAGTGTAGAGGAGGCAGGTAGCCTAGTGGTTAGAGTGTAGAGGAGGCAGGTAGCCTAGTGGTTAGAGTGTAGAGGAGGCAGGTAGCCTAGTGGTTAGAGTGTAGAGGAGGTCGGTAGCCTAGTGGTTAGAGTGTAGAGGAGGTAGGTAGCCTAGTGGTTAGAGTGTAGGGGAGGCATGTAGCCTAGTGGTTAGAGTGTAGGGACGGCATGTAGCCTAGTGGTTAGAGTGTAGGGGTGGCAGGTAGCCTAGTGGTTAGAGTGTAGAGGAGGTCGGTAGCCTAGTGGTTAGAGGGGAGGCAGGTAGCCTAGTGGTTAGAATGGAGGGGCAGCAGGTAGCCTAGTGGTTAGAGTGGAGGGGTGTCATTTAGCCTAGTGGTTAGAGTCTAGAGGTGGCAGGTAGCCTAGTGGTTAGAGTGTAGAGGAGGTAGGTAGCCTAGTGGTTAGAGTGTAGAGGAGGCAGGTAGCCTAGTGGTTAGAGTGGAGGGGCGGCAGGTAGCCTAGTGGTTAGAGTGGAGGGGCGGCAGGTAGCCTAGTGGTTAGAGTGTAGAGGAGGTAGGTAGCCTAGTGGTTAGAGTGTAGGGGCGGCAGGTAGCCTAGTGGTTAGAGTGTAGAGGACGCAGGTAGCCTAGTGGTTAGAGTGTAGGGGTGGCATGTAGTGGTTAGAGTGTAGGGACGGCATGTAGCCTAGTGGTTAGAGTGTAGGGACGGCATGTAGCCTAGTGGTTAGAGTGTAGAGGAGGCAGGTAGTCTAGTGGTTAGAGTGTAGAGGTGGCAGGTAGCCTAGTGGTTAGAGTGTAGAGGAGGCAGGTAGCCTAGTGGTTAGAGTGTAGAGGAGGCAGGTAGCCTAGTGGTTAGAGTGTAGAGGTGGCAGGTAGCCTAGTGGTTAGAGTGTAGAGGTGGCAGGTAGCCTAGTGGTTAGAGTGTAGAGGAGGCAGGTAGCCTAGTGGTTAGAGTGTAGAGGAGGCAGGTAGCCTAGTGGTTAGAGTGTAGAGGAGGCAGGTAGTCTAGTGGTTAGAGTGTAGAGGTGGCAGGTGGCAGGTAGCCTAGTGGTTAGAGTGTAGAGGAGGCAGGTAGCCTAGTGGTTAGAGTGTAGAGGAGGCAGGTAGCCTAGTGGTTAGAGTGTAGAGGAGGCAGGTAGCCTAGTGGTTAGAGTGTAGAGGAGGCAGGTAGCCTAGTGGTTAGAGTGTAGAGGAGGCAGGTAGTCTAGTGGTTAGAGTGTAGAGGTAGCAGGTAGCCTAGTGGTTAGAGTGTAGAGGAGGCAGGTAGCCTAGTGGTTAGAGTGTAGAGGAGGCAGGTAGCCTAGTGGTTAGAGTGTAGGGGTGGCATGTAGTGGTTAGAGTGTAGGGACGGCATGTAGCCTAGTGGTTAGAGTGTAGGGACGGCATGTAGCCTAGTGGTTAGAGTGTAGAGGAGGCATGTAGCCTAGTGGTTAGAGTGTAGAGGAGGCATGTAGCCTAGTGGTTAGAGTGTAGAGGAGGCATGTAGCCTAGTGGTTAGAGTGTAGAGGAGGCATGTAGCCTAGTGGTTAGAGTGTAGAGGTGGCAGGTAGCCTAGTGGTTAGAGTGTAGAGGTGGCAGGTAGCCTAGTGGTTAGAGTGTAGAGGAGGCAGGTAGCCTAGTGGTTAGAGTGTAGAGGAGGTAGGTAGCCTAGTGGTTAGAGTGTAGAGGAGGCAGGTAGCCTAGTGGTTAGTGTGTAGGGGTGGCATGTAGTGGTTAGAGTGTAGGGACGGCATGTAGCCTAGTGGTTAGAGTGTAGAGGAGGCATGTAGCCTAGTGGTTAGAGTGTAGAGGAGGCATGTAGCCTAGTGGTTAGAGTGTAGAGGAGGCATGTAGCCTAGTGGTTAGAGTGTAGAGGAGGCATGTAGCCTAGTGGTTAGAGTGTAGGGGGGCAGGTAGCCTAGTGGTTAGAGTGTAGGGGGGCAGGTAGCCTAGTGGTTAGAGTGTAGGGGCGGCAGGTAGCCTAGTGGTTAGAGTGTAGAGGAGGCATGTAGCCTAGTGGTCAGAATGTAGAGGAGGCAGGTAGACTAGTGGTTAGAGTGTAGAGGAGGCATGTAGCCTAGCGGTTAGAGTGTAGAGGAGGCATGTAGCCTAGTGGTTAGAGTGTAGGGACGGCATGTAGCCTAGTGGTTAGAGTGTAGAGGAGGCATGTAGCCTAGTGGTTAGAGTGTAGAGGAGGCATGTAGCCTAGTGGTTAGAGTGTAGAGGAGGCATGTAGCCTAGTGGTTAGAGTGTAGGGGGGCAGGTAGCCTAGTGGTTAGAGTGTAGAGGTGGCAGGTAGCCTAGTGGTTAGAGTGTAGAGGAGGCAGGTAGCCTAGTGGTTAGAGTGTAGGGGTGGCATGTAGTGGTTAGAGTGTAGGGACGGCATGTAGCCTAGTGGTTAGAGTGTAGAGGAGGCATGTAGCCTAGTGGTTAGAGTGTAGAGGAGGCAGGTAGCCTAGTGGTTAGAGTGTAGGGGTGGCATGTAGTGGTTAGAGTGTAGGGACGGCATGTAGCCTAGTGGTTAGAGTGTAGAGGAGGCAGGTAGCCTAGTGGTTAGAGTGTAGAGGAGGCAGGTAGCCTAGTGGTTAGAGTGTAGAGGAGGCAGGTAGCCTAGTGGTTAGAGTGTAGGGGTGGCATGTAGTGGTTAGAGTGTAGGGACGGCATGTAGCCTAGTTGTTAGAGTGTAGGGACGGCATGTAGCCTAGTGGTTAGAGTGTAGAGGAGGCATGTAGCCTAGTGGTTAGAGTGTAGAGGAGGCATGTAGCCTAGTGGTTAGAGTGTAGAGGAGGCATGTAGCCTAGTGGTTAGAGTGTAGGGGGCAGGTAGCCTAGTGGTTAGAGTGTAGGGCGGCAGGTAGCCTGGTGGTTAGAGTGTAGAGGAGGCAGGTAGCCTAGTGGTTAGAGTGTAGAGGAGGCATGTAGCCTAGTGGTTAGAGTGTAGAGGAGGCATGTAGCCTAGTGGTTAGAGTGTAGAGGAGGCATGTAGCCTAGTGGTTAGAGTGTAGAGGAGGCATGTAGCCTAGTGGTTAGAGTGTAGGGGGGGCAGGTAGCCTAGTGGTTAGAGTGGAGGGGCGGCAGGTAGCCTAGTGGTTAGAGTGTAGGGCGGCAGGTAGCCTAGTGGTTAGAGTGTAGAGGAGGCATGTAGCCTAGTGGTCAGAGTGTAGAGAGGCAGGTAGACTAGTGGTTAGAGTGTAGAGGAGGCATGTAGCCTAGTGGTTAGAGTGTAGAGGAGGCATGTAGCCTAGTGGTTAGAGTGTAGGGACGGCATGTAGCCTAGTGGTTAGAGTGTAGAGGAGGCATGTAGCCTAGTGGTTAGAGTGTAGAGGAGGCATGTAGCCTAGTGGTTAAGAGTGTAGAGGAGGCATGTAGCCTAGTGGTTAGAGTGTAGAGGAGGCATGTAGCCTAGTGGTTAGAGTGTAGGGGTGGCATGTAGTGGTTAGAGTGTAGGGACGGCATGTAGCCTAGTGGTTAGAGTGTAGAGGAGGCAGGTAGCCTAGTGGTTAGAGTGTAGAGGAGGCAGGTAGCCTAGTGGTTAGAGTGTAGAGGAGGCATGTAGCCTAGTGGTTAGAGTGTAGAGGAGGCATGTAGCCTAGTGGTTAGAGTGTAGGGGGCAGGTAGCCTAGTGGTTAGAGTGTAGAGGTGGCAGGTAGCCTAGTGGTTAGAGTGTAGAGGAGGCAGGTAGCCTAGTGGTTAGAGTGTAGAGGAGGCAGGTAGCCTAGTGGTTAGAGTGTAGGGGTGGCATGTAGTGGTTAGAGTGTAGGGACGGCATGTAGCCTAGTGGTTAGAGTGTAGAGGAGGCATGTAGCCTAGTGGTTAGAGTGTAGAGGAGGCATGTAGCCTAGTGGTTAGAGTGTAGAGGAGGCATGTAGCCTAGTGGTTAGAGTGTAGAGGAGGCATGTAGCCTAGTGGTTAGAGTGTAGGGGGCAGGTAGCCTAGTGGTTAGAGTGGAGGGCGGCAGGTAGCCTAGTGGTTAGAGTGTAGGGGCGGCAGGTAGCCTAGTGGTTAGAGTGTAGAGGAGGCATGTAGCCTAGTGGTCAGAGTGTAGAGGAGGCAGGTAGACTAGTGGTTAGAGTGTAGAGGAGGCATGTAGCCTAGTGGTTAGAGTGTAGGGACGGCATGTAGCCTAGTGGTTAGAGTGTAGAGGAGGCATGTAGCCTAGTGGTTAGAGTGTAGAGGAGGCATGTAGCCTAGTGGTTAGAGTGTAGAGGAGGCATGTAGCCTAGTGGTTAGAGTGTAGGGGTGGCAGGTAGTGGTTAGAGTGTAGGGACTGGCATGTAGCCTAGTGGTTAGAGTGTAGAGGAGGCATGTAGCCTAGTGGTTAAGAGTGTAGAGGAGGCATGTAGCCTAGTGGTTAGAGTGTAGAGGAGGCATGTAGCCTAGTGGTTAGAGTGTAGGGGTGGCAGGTAGTGGTTAGAGTGTAGGGACGGCATGTAGCCTAGTGGTTAGAGTGTAGAGGAGGCATGTAGCCTAGTGGTTAGAGTGTAGAGGAGGCATGTAGCCTAGTGGTTAGAGTGTAGAGGAGGCATGTAGCCTAGTGGTTAGAGTGTAGAGGAGGCATGTAGCCTAGTGGTTAGAGTGTAGGGGGCAGGTAGCCTAGTGGTTAGAGTGTAGAGGTGGCAGGTAGCCTAGTGGTTAGAGTGTAGAGGAGGCAGGTAGCCTAGTGGTTAGAGTGTAGAGGAGGCAGGTAGCCTAGTGGTTAGAGTGTAGGGGTGGCATGTAGTGGTTAGAGTGTAGGGACGGCATGTAGCCTAGTTGTTAGAGTGTAGGGACGGCATGTAGCCTAGTGGTTAGAGTGTAGAGGAGGCATGTAGCCTAGTGGTTAGAGTGTAGAGGAGGCATGTAGCCTAGTGGTTAGAGTGTAGAGGAGGCATGTAGCCTAGTGGTTAGAGTGTAGGGGGGCAGGTAGCCTAGTGGTTAGAGTGTAGAGGTGGCAGGTAGCCTAGTGGTTAGAGTGTAGAGGAGGCAGGTAGCCTAGTGGTTAGAGTGTAGAGGAGGCAGGTAGCCTAGTGGTTAGAGTGTAGGGGTGGCATGTAGTGGTTAGAGTGTAGGGACGGCATGTAGCCTAGTTGTTAGAGTGTAGGGACGGCATGTAGCCTAGTGGTTAGAGTGTAGAGGAGGCATGTAGCCTAGTGGTCAGAGTGTAGAGGAGGCAGGTAGCCTAGTGGTTAGAGTGTAGAGGAGGCAGGTAGCCTAGTGGTTAGAGTGTAGAGGAGGCATGTAGCCTAGTGGTCAGAGTGTAGCGGTTAACTAGTCCAACGCTCTAACCACCTGCCTCACGAGGAGACTGCCTGTTACGCGAATGCAGTAAGAAGCAAAGGTAAGTTGCTCGCCAGCATTAAACTTATTTTATTAAAAAACAATCAATCAAAAAATCATAATCACTAGTTATAACTACAGATAGTTGATGATATTACTAGTTTATCTAGCGTGTCCTGCGTTGCATAATCGATGCGGTGCCCATTCACGTAAAGGACTGTCGTTGCTCCAACGTGTTCCTAACCATAAACATCAATGCCTTTCTTAAAATCAATACACAGAAGTATATATTTTTAAACCTGCATATTTAGCTAAAATAAATCCAGGTTAGCAGGCAATATTAACCAGGTGAAACTGTCACTTCTCTTGCGTTCGTTGCACGCAGAGTCAGGGTTTATGCAACAGTTTGGGCTGCCTGGCTCATTGCGAATTAATTTGCCAGAAGTGTACATAATTATGACATAACATTGAAGGTTGTGTAATGTAACAGGAATATTTAGACTGATGGATGCCACCCGTCTGATAAAATACAGAACGGTTCTGTATTTCACTGAAATAATAAACGTTTAGTTTTTGAAATTATAGTTTCCGGATTCGACCATATTAATGACCAAAGGCTCGTATTTCTGTGTGTTATTCTGTTATAATTAATTCTAGGATTTGATAGAGCAGCTTATGACTTCAAACCTATCAACTCCCGAGATGAGGCTGGTGTAACCGATGTGAAATGGCTAGCTAGTTAGCGGGGTGCACACTAATAGCGTTTCAAACGTCACTCGCTCTGAGACTTGGAGTGGTTGTTCCCCTTGCTCTGCATGGGTAATGCTGCTTCAAGGGTAGCTGTTGTCGATGTGAGCCCAGGTAGCGGCGAGGAGAGGGACGGAAGCTATACTGTTACACTGGCAATACTAAAGTGCCTATAAGAACATCCAATAGTCAAAGGTTAATGAAATACAAATGGTACAGAGAGAAATAGTCCTATAATCCCTATAATAACTACAACCTAAAACTTCTTACCTGGGAATATTGAAGACTCATGTTAAAAGGAACCACCAGCTTTCATATGTTCTCATGTTCTGAGAAAGGAACTGAAACGTTAGCTTTCTTACATGGCACATATTGCACTTTTACTTCTCCAACACTTTGTTTTTACATTATTTAAACCAAACTGAACATGTTTCATTTATTTGAGGCTAAAATTATTTTATTGATGTATTATATTAAGTTAAAATAAGTGCTCATTCAGTATTGTTGTAATTGTCATTATTACAAAAAAATATATATAATTTTTAAATGGTCTGATTAATCGGTATCGGCTTTTTTTTAATCCTCCAATAATCGTTATTGGCGTTGAAAAATCATAATCGGTCGACCTCTAGTGTATATATATAAAAACAGCCCTACCTACCTGTGACACACGTTGATGATGTCACGGGTGCGAAGGTGCTGCTCCTCCACCTTGCCTGCTAGGTAGATGCAGCTCATAGCCACCAGGTAGGGCTCATACACCGTCACACTCACACACTGGAAGAACCGGTGGTACAACACACACGCTGTCGCCACGGGCACCGAACGCATGCCCAACTTCACACCTAGGGAGAGAGCGAGGTGGGGAGACAGAGTGGTAAAGGGCCAGGGTGGTATAAGCTTCTGCGCCAGCCAAGCCTCGACACTTTATTCTACTAATAAATTATGATATACTCAGATGTGTTAGCACTTGTCTGGAGCAAAATTCTGCACCCACACCGGCCCAGGCCGGTGAGACTGACCACCCATAGTGAATATGGGCTGGGGTTCTGTCTCGGTACTGTACCAGTTTCCATGATGAACCGACACACACGGAAGTGGGTTTTAATCTCCCGTGTGAGTCCGTATCAGTGTCCAAGGCTGGAGCACCCCTCTTCCCCCGGTGCACCGTCCAGCCGCGAGACGGCCCCATGGAACCGGGTGTAATGAACCTGGCCATCTTTAGAATAGCTAGCTAACGTTAGCTATTAGCTAAACACTACTTTTCCTGTACAGAATGGAGAATGTTACACTAACATTAACTATAGTAGTTAACAATAGCCATTAACTAGTTGATATTGTTTCTTCCCAGCTTGTCTGCTACTAATTGGGGCAAATCATAGTCAATTGGAATTATTATCTGGTCCACCAACACGCTGGCTCGTCTCTCACTTCCGCACAACAATACTATCAGAGACCGAACTGAAACGTGCTACGATTCTGCCAGCAGCAAAAACGATGACGTCACGTGCGTATGTTAATAAGGAAACCTCCAAACTAAAAGCCCAAATTTCTAAATATTGCAATATGGATAATTCATTCAAAAGATATTGAATTTTACATCAGTGGCCACTTCTACTTTTATTGTGCCGACAAGAAAAGGAAAGGTGAATCATTTAAGGAAACAAATCAAAATATGGTTGAGAATTATTATTTTTTACCAATAATGAAAGAATATATATTCACTTTGTATGTTGTCTACCTCACTTGCTTTGGCAATGTTAACACATGTTTCCCATGCCAATAAAGCCCTTGAATTTAAAAATTGAATTGAGAATAACACTGGTAAGTTGAGAATATTGGGCTGTAGAGATTTTTCTACCGATTTGGTGTAGAATATTCATGTAGGGTCTTTACTAACCAAATACGGTTAGTTTTGAAGGGGGACTGTGTCATACTTTCTTTTTATTTAACATTTATTTAACTAGGCAAGTCAGCTAAGAACACATTCTTAATTTACAATGACGGTCTACCCCGGCCAAACCCTCCCCTAACCCGGATGACGAGGGGCCCATTGTGCGCCACCCTATTAGACATACATACCCAGCAGAATTTCCTTCTCCAGCTCCCATAGTCCTCAATGCAATACACTGTAATAGACTGTACATGAAAACATATTGGCTTGTAGAGAGAAAAAAAATGTTCTACTGGTCTCAGCTAAAGTGGGTGGGAAATACTCAGAAGGGTCTCTACTAAGCAAACATGTGTAGTTTTGGAGGGGGATTGTGTCGTACATACCCAGCAGTTGTCTGTCTACAACCCAATGTTTATTCCATGTACAGTCTATTACAGTTTTATTTTTATTTTTATTTTTATTTCACCTTTATTTAACCAGGTAGGCTAGTTGAGAACAAGTTCTCATTTGCAACTGCGACCTGGCCAAGATAAAGCATAGCAGTGTGAACAGACAACACAGAGTTACACATGGAGTAAACAATTAGCAAGTCAATAACACAGTAGAAAAAAATGGGCAGTCTATATACAATGTGTGCAAAAGGCATGAGGAGGTAGGCGAATAATACAATTTTGCAGATTAACACTGGAGTGATAAATGATCAGATGGGCATGTACAGGTAGAGATATTGGTGTGCAAAGAGCAGAAAAGTAAATAAATAAAAACAGTATAAAAACAGTATGGGAATGAGGTAGGTGAAAAAGGGTGAGCTATTTACCTATAGACTATGTACAGCTGCAGCGATCGGTTAGCTGCTCGGATAGCTGATGTTTGAAGTTGGTGAGGGAGATAAAAGTCTCCAACTTCAGCGATTTTTGCAATTCGTTCAGTCACAGGCAGCAGAGTACTGGAACGAAAGGCGGCCAAATGAGGTGTTGGCTTTAGGATGATCAGTGAGATACACCTGCTGGAGCGCGTGCTACGGATGGGTGTTGCCATCGTGACCAGTGAACTGAGATAAGGCGGAGCTTTACCTAGCATGGACTTGTAAATGACCTGGAGCCAGTGGGTCTGGCGACGAATATGTAGTGAGGCCAGCCGACTAGAGCATACAAGTCGCAGTGGTGGGTGGTATAAGGTGCTTTAGTGACAAAACGGATGGCACTGTGATAGACTGCATCCAGTTTGCTGAGTAGAGTGTTGGAAGCCATTTTGTAGATGACATCGCCGAAGTCGAGGATCGGTAGGATAGTCAATTTTACTAGGGTAAGCTTGGCAGCGTGAGTGAAGGAGGCTTTGTTGCGGAATAGAAAGCCGACTCTGGATTTGATTTTTGATTGGAGATGTTTGATGTGAGTCTGGAAGGAGAGTTTGCAGTCTAGCCAGACACCTAGGTACTTATAGATGTCCACATATTCAAGGTTGGAACCATCCAGGGTGGTGATGCTAGTCGGGCATGCGGGTGCAGGCAGCGATCGGTTGAAAAGCATGCATTTGGTTTTACTCGCGTTTAAGAGCAGTTGGAGGCCACGGAAGGAGTGCTGTATGGCATTGAAGCTCGTTTGGAGGTTTGATAGCACAGTGTCCAATGACGGGCCGAAAGTATATAGAATGGTGTCGTCTGCGTAGAGGTGGATCAGGGAATCGCCCGCAGCAAGAGCAACATCATTGATACAGTGTATTGTATTGGGGGTTGTAGAGGCAGTGGAGTGAAAAGCCAGCAGCAGGCCATGAGACACAGTCTCCCCGTCCAAAACAACCATAATTGGTTAGTAGAGACCCTACAACAACTTACCATTTATTTTTTCAAAGAGGATTGCAATGCTGTGAAAAACAGTTGTACTTGGGGGACTCTTATTGTGAAGGGAAAAATCTGCGATCCTGACAGCATAATATCCTGCTGCTAGGAGAACGGTAATAAACAACAAGGTGTTGTTGTTGTGGTGCAGCTGCAGGTCTGGGGCCTGTTGCACAAAAGTAGAATTAAGACATCCGGGATAAATGACTAAACTGAGCTCAATGAAGCCAAAACATGTGCGTCCAGGCTTAATTGGTTGCACAAAGACCAAGCCAGGATGAGCAGACACGGATTCATTAAGCCAGGTGAAACCAATCCTGGATAGGTGCGCGGTCACGGCTCACTCAAATAGACCCCGCCACAGATCACAGATTAACTGATTTACCATGGCAACTAGAGCCGCGTACTTTTCCCCGTCGGAAGCACAAATCTTCATGGAGGCATACGAGGAGGTAAAAGATATAATTAAGAAGAAAGGCAACACCGCCACAGTGATAAAGCAAGAGAAAAGCGTGGCAAAGTATTGCAGACCGCCTGAATGCGTAAGTAGTGCACAATTACACACTCACCGCTCCGCTGAAACATCACAATTACAATTCAAATATTTAATTCACATCTCCAAAAACGCAGTTGTACTGTAATTATGAAACGGTTAAATTTTAATTGAAATGCACTGCAGATATGAGTGAAATTGTGTAAAGTAAGTCCATCACACTGTATAAAGCTATGATAAATTATTATTAAAGCCTTACATTATTATTTAACGTTACTACGCTCAGTACGGTTTAATCTTAGCCGTTGTACTCTGCTTCTTATGTTGTCCACCGTTTTTTTGTGTTTCTCCTGCTTTCATTAATGTAAAGCTGCTTTGACAGAATGAAACAATTGTGAAAAGTGCTATATAAATAAAATTTAATTGAATAAATAGATGAGCTATAATAATAATCACTTTAATTTATATAGCGCCTTTCAAAGACCCAAGGTCGGTTGCTCACTGCACTGCAAAAATGTCTTTCTTACTTAGTATTTTGTCTTGTTTTCAGTAAAAAAAAAATATCTAAAAACATCTTGAATATTTTCTTGAGCAAAATTACCTAGGAAAATAAGCAAAAAATCTGCCAGTGATGTGCATTGATTGGTGTAATATTCCTCATCTTATGATTTCAGATGGTCTGCAATGCTGACTGTGTGATCAGCAATGTTGTGGCAAAATGGCCTGGCTCTAGTCCATGACTCCAGAATCTTTCGGGCCTCTGAAATCTATCAGTGCCTATCACAAGGTAAGCCACACAACCCCTATTTATAACCATCATGGCTGTGTCAAGAATATCACTGTGTTTATGAGGTAGTAATGATGAGATTTTTGTGTTGACAGGTGAATTCTCTGGTGTGTTGCTGGGAGACAGGGGTATGGCTGCCAGCCTTTTCTCCTGACACCTTTCACAGACCCCCCAGGAAGCACAGCAGGCCTACAACCATGCCCATGCCAGGACCAGGGCCAGAGTTGAAATGACCTTTGGCCTCCTGAAGGCACGCTTTCACTGCCTTCACAAATTAGAGGGTCAGCCCTGTTAGGGCATGTGATATTACTGTGGCTTGTGCTGTCCTCCACAATGTGGCCTGCCTGAGGAAGGAGAGGGCCCCCAGAGTGCCACCAGCCATGGACTGGGACAATCCGGCAATCTTCCTGATGACGACAGTGGTCGGCTGCTGAGGGACCAATATGTGTTGAATTATTTTAGTTAGTATGTGTGCTTTTAATTTTGGTTAAATATGTCCTGCGGTGGCAGAGGAATTTGGTTTTTTGGGTTCGTTTTTACAATTTGGCCTCTTATGATGTTTGTGCGGTATACTGTGTGTAATACAAGGCTGCAGGAGGCTACTGCATCCATTCATTTGTCTGTTCAGTTGATGTGTATGGGATTTGTCCTGCATTTATTTTAGTGTGCAGACATGCAGGGTGTGTTATATACAGACCTTTGAATGTGTATGTATCATTTTGTATAATATGCTTGGATTCTGTGCTTTCCATCTTGTAGAGTCACTGTGACTTCAGTTTCGAAAGGAGCTGATGGTTTACCTGCTTTGTTTAGTCCTTATTCAATAAAGGAACATAATGTTACACATTGTGTTTTTTATATTCATATGGAATGTGTATTTGTTTATATGACAGAGTACTAGGGCCACACTGAAGAAAAAGGATGAGTCATAAATTTATGAGGCTGGTTCTTTCTGCAGAAAAGCTACATATTGTTTTTACAGTTTGATACTTATGACAATGTGATACTTAATATTCTGGCACATCAGCATGTCTTTGTTTATGAAACCATACTGAAGTACAATTTCATGAAATGCCCCGCATCTGTCATTTTAACAACTGTCCTCCTTTAAAACAACTGGTTACAATATTATGACTTGTCTTTTTTCCCTCTGTGGCCCTAATATTCTATCATTTTATATATAGTCTATGGGAAACTGTAAATTATCTAATGATAGCAACATCTAAAAATCATTTTTTATCCAAAATCATTGAAATTAATGATCACAAACATTTAAATAATGACAGTGGGTCTAGTTATATGTGATAACAATGTATAGTGAGCAGTGAAATAACTATTGGTTTCCATTTGTGGTGACTGCTGACTGACATTAGGATGATTAAATAGATCCTGAATTTAGCCTGGTCTGGAGCAGGCTAGCTCCACAGAATAAATCTCCATGGTAATTTATACCATAACATATCCTCCTGCCCCCTATCCATCTTTAGTGCAACCGGATTACGGATCAATTGAGCCAGGATCACCAAGATATCCTGGCTTAATCCCTTATCCTAGTTTTGTGCAACAGGCCCCTGGCCAGCTTCATGTCCCTCTACTGGTAGGGCTGGCCCCATTCTTATTGGCTCAGCAGTGGCTCTAAACAACAGACACTTGCATTCTGTTACCCAAATAGCACAGTTCTGTTTCTGTAGCAGATGTTGTGGAATTGTACTGATGTTATGGGTATGTAACATAAGGTGACCAGATTTCCAGTTCGGCTGTCAATTCAAATATCCAATGGTATTATCTATGACATTTTTTAAAAAGGGGGACAATTCCGGTTTCATGTATTTATTCTAACAGGCCCACTGTGATAGAGAAAACAACTACACTACAGAAACACTATAGACAAGACAGAACTGATCTGAACAGCCATTCAGTGGTCCTGCTAGTCTGGGTAGAACTGATCTGAACAGCCATTCAGTGGTCCTGCTAGTCTGGGTAGAACTGATCTGAACAGCCAATCAGTGGTCCTGGTAGTCTGGGTAGAACTGATCTGAACAGCCATTCAGTGGTCCTGCTAGTCTGGGTAGAACTGATCTGAACAGCCATTCAGTGGTCCTGCTAGTCTGGGTAGAACTGATCTGAACAGACATTCAGTGGTCCTGCTAGTCTGGGTAGAACTGATCTGAACAGACATTCAGTGGTCCTGCTAGTCTGGGTAGAACTGATCTGAACAGCCATTCAGTGGTCCTGGTAGTCTGGGTAGAACTGATCTGAACAGACATTCAGTGGTCCTGCTAGTCTGGTTAGTATAAGAGCAGAAGAGAACATGTGACCTTTAAAAAACAGTCAATAGTCTATGTGAAATACTTAACAACATAATGAAGAAATAAGACGGTGATGAGATTGTGTAGTTACCATTTATTCCAACCTAATCTGTATATTTCTCAGAAGAATGTATTTTCTTCAGGATTGCTCTGTCTTTGGCCAGCTTCTCCATGAACTCCTGGCAGGAGGTTGGAGTTTGTCTTCACAATAAGCATGGCCTTGATGGCAGGAACAGTGAACCTATTTCTTGCTGCTGTCCATAGATCATTCATTTGGGAGAACACTCTCGACTGGTCCATTACTTCCAGGTAAGCACATGACAACAGACGCTAATCTAGCCAGGTTAGAGTGTGGGATGTCGTTCTCTTTGAAATGGGTAACCAACGTGCTCCATCTCTGACAAAGCGCTGTCTCAGATGTTTTCCATTCTTCAAGCGATCTCCCTTTAGGAACTCTTGCAGGCCAGTAACCTCGTCACACAATGCATCCTCATTGATGGTCACATTGGGGCATTTTTCCTGCAGTCTGGCTGCCTTCTGGATCTCTTCATGCTGAGGTTGCCTTTTAAAAGGAGACAAAGTCAATATTTTAGATTGTCTGTGTGCTTTCCATATGCTTGCAAGTAGTTCACAGCCGTAGTGAAGAATGATTGGGATGTTTGGAGAAAGCTCTCTTCAGACATTGCTCAATTTCCCTCTAGCTCTCTCAGAAGTCCTCTGACCAAAACTGGAATGAAGTTGTCATCACGTCTTGCAGTCAATTTTGCCTCAATGTTTCTCAGAATTGCAGCTGACTCCACAGCACAGCGGTCCTGGCCTCCGAGCATCTTGATCGTGTCACTGAATACGGTCAAGTTTCCATGGACATTGTTCTCAGGACAACAGGGCATTTGTCTTCAGAAAGACAAAAAGGATCAAGGCACATACCTTTTCATACTTTGGTTAACAGATTCCCATTGCTTGCCTCATGTTTTGTATTTTATCTCAAAAACATTGTTTGGAATAATAAATTGTCAGGCTCTGTAATAATATCCTTTACCTTTCCTCCTCTGTCTCCTTCACTCTTCTTCCTATGTTTTCTCTCAAACTATCGGGAGCAAGTAGTCAGTAGAAGAAGAGTGAAGCTGCGAGCTGACAACTGACACAGACGGTGTCGACAACTTCCTGCAACGCTCCGTTGTTGCTATGCAACCTGTCAACGACAAACAGAGTCGCTGGCCGCCAGGCATGTCGTCGGGTTACTCGGCTAATCAGGTAAAAACAAAATGACAACATTCATTCGTTAAAAACACACTTTTTGTTATTGTGTAGAGCAGTAAACATGTGCTGTTGTGTGTTTTAGTATGAAAATGCTTTCAACTCGCAGAAACTGCAAAATTGGACCGTGCCGAAGCATTTCAAGGAGGTAACTAATTTACAGTACTTAGCTAACGTTAAGTGTTGTTTGTGAGTTTTGCAAGACAAATACGCAAATAGTGTTACTTTCTCTCCATGAGTTGACCTTAGTTTAAATTAACTGTGTGTGTGTGTGTGTGTGTGTGTGTGTGTGTGTGTGTGTGTGTGTGTGTGTGTGTGTGTGTGTGTGTGTGTGTGTGTGTGTGTGTGTGTGTGAGTGTGTGTGTGGCCCTCAGCAGCCGAGGGTCACACCATCTTCATCGCCAGTGACCGAGGACATCTCCTACCGGGAGTGAAGGCTAAGGTTAGTGAACAACACACACACATACACACACTGAGACCTGTACATGCATGTATATTTATGTGCTTATGGATGTCTGTCTGTGCTTAATTATGTGTGTGTGTGTGTGTGTGCGTGTAGCGTGGCAGTGCGTGGCCAGATTTTAAGGGGACATGGGAGCTGCCTGCTCGTCTCCCTCCTGCCTCCATCAACCCCACGGCTCGCTCTGAGGAGGGCAGACAGCGTCTCACACACACATACAAACACTCACACACACACTCCGGACTTGACATCCACACACACATGGCTGACAAAACCACCACCACACCAGCCGCAGACAGTCAGATGGAAGAGGTTCAGGTTAGACACATTCTCTCTCCTTTCCTCTCCTCTCCCCTCCTCTCCTTTATGCTGTCCTCTCCTCACTCCTCTCTCTTCTCCTTTATGCTGTCCTCTCCTCCTCTCCTCTCCTTTATGCTGTCCTCTCCTCACTCCTCTCTTCTCCTTCATGCTGTCCTCTCCTCCTCTCCTCCCCTCTCCTTTATGCTGTCCTCTCCTCACTCCTCTCTTCTCCTTTATGCTGTCCTCTCCTCCTCTCCTCTATTCTCCTTTATGCTGTCCTCTCCTCACTCCTCTCTTCTCCTTTATGCTGTCCTCTCCTCACTCCTCTATTCTCCTTTATGCTGTCCTCTCCTCACTCCTCTATTCTCCTTTATGCTGTCCTCTCCTCACTCCTCTATTCTCCTTTATGCTGTCCTCTCCTCACTCCTCTCTTCTCCTTTATGCTGTCCTCTCCTCCTCTCCTCTCTTCTCCTTTATGCTGTCCTCTCCTCACTCCTCTCTTCTCCTTTATGCTGTCCTCTCCTCTCTTCTCCTTTATGCTGTCCTCTCCTCCTCTCCTCTCTTCTCCTTTATGCTGTCCTCTCCTCACTCCTCTCTTCTCCTTTATGCTGTCCTCTCCTCCTCTCCTCTCTCCTTTATGCTGTCCTCTCCTCACTCCTCTCTTCTCCTTTATGCTGTCCTCTCCTCCTCCCCTCCTCTCCCTCTCCTTTATGCTGTCCTCTCCTCACTCCTCTCCTCTCCTTTATGCTGTCCTCTCCTCCTCTCCTCTTCTCCTTTATGCTGTCCTCTCCTCACTCCTCTCTTCTCCTTTATGCTGTCCTCTCCTCACTCCTCTCTTCTCCTTTATGCTGTCCTCTCCTCACTCCTCTCTTCTCCTTTATGCTGTCCTCTCCTCCTCTCCTCTTCTCCTTTATGCTGTCCTCTCCTCCTCTCCTCTCTTCTCCTTTATGCTGTCCTCTCCTCACTCCTCTTCTCCTTTATGCTGTCCTCTCCTCCTCTCCTCTATTCTCCTTTATGCTGTCCTCTCCTCCTCTCCTCTATTCTCCTTTATGCTGTCCTCTCCTCTCTTCTCTCCTTTATGCTGTCCTCTCCTCTCTTCTCCTTTATGCTGTCCTCTCCTCCTCTCCCTCTCCTTTATGCTGTCCTCTCCTCACTCCTCTCTTCTCCTTTATGCTGTCCTCTCCTCTCCTCTCCTCTCCTTTATGCTGTCCTCTCCTCACTCCTCTCTTCTCCTTTATGCTGTCCTCTCCTCACTCCTCTCTTCTCCTTTATGCTGTCCTCTCCTCACTCCTCTCCTGTCCTTTATGCCCTTCTCTCCTCTCCTCTCTTCATGCTCTCCTCCTCTCCTCTCCTTTATCCTCTGCTCTCTCCTCTCCTCTCTCCTCCTTTATGCTCTTCTCACCCCTAATCTTCTCTCCTCTCCTGTCCTTTATGCTCTTCTCTCCTCTCCTCTTGTTGTGGTCTCCTCTTTTCTCCTTTATGCTCTTCTCTCCCCTCATCTCCTATCCTCTCTTCTATTTTATGCTCTCCTCTGCTCTCTCCTCCCCCTCTTTTATCCTCTCCTCTCATCATGCTCTCCTCCTCTCCTCTCCTTTATCCTCTCCTCTCCTCTCCTTTATCCTCTCCTTTATCCTCTCCTCTCCTTTATCCTCTCCTTTATCCTCTCCTCTCCTTTATCCTCTCCTTTATCCTCTCCTCTCCTTTAACCTCTCCTTTATCCTCTCCTCTCCTTTAACCTCTCCTTTATCCTCTCCTTTATCCTCTCCTCTCCTTTAACCTCTCCTTTATCCTCTCCTCTCCTCTCCTTTATCCTCTCCTCTCCGTTATCCTCTCATTTAACCTCTCCTTTATCCTCTCCTCTCCTTTATGTTCTCCTCTCTTCTCTTTTATGCTCCTCTTCTCCTTAATGATCTCCTCTCCTCCTCTCTCTCCCCTATCCTCTCCTCTCTCCTCCACTCCCCTATCCTCTCCTCCTCTCCCCTATCCTCTCTCCTCCTCTTCTTTTTCCTCTCATCTCTTCTTCTCTTTTTATTCTCTTTGTTCAACATACAGACCTGCAATGCCCCAACCTCAGAGAGACCAGTCACAGGAGAAAGACCAGTCACTGGGCAATCAGGTCGTGGGGCGAGACCTTTGACTCAAGCCTCAGAGAGAGAGAGAGCAGTGTCCCACCCTGACACACAGCAGGAGGAGAGAGCAGCCACTAGAGGGAACACCTCGGCTGGAGAGAGAGCAGCCACTAGAGGGAACACCTCGGCTGGAGAGAGAGCAGCCGCTAGAGGGAACACCTCGGCTGGAGAGAGAGCAGCCACTAGAGGGAACACCTCGGCTGGAGAGAGAGCAGCCGCTAGAGGGAACACCTCGGCTGGAGAGAGAGCAGCCACTAGAGGGAACACCTCGGCTGGAGAGAGAGCAGCCACTAGAGGGAACACCTCGGCTGGAGAGAGAGCAGCCACTAGAGGGAACACCTCGGCTGGAGAGAGAGAACCTTCTACAGCTGCCCAAGATAATCACACACAGGTTGACTAGTAAACATGTCTACCTCCCCATCTCTTTCTCTCTCCATCTTTCTCTAGAGCAGTCTCACACCCAGAATATATGTTGTTTCCTGATGTACTGAGTGCTGTTAGTGTACTGATGTACACTAACAGAATCATACAGCATTAAAACTCTGTAAAACCATTTCCTGTGCGTGTGTCAGGGTCGGTTGTGTTGGAGGAAAACTGGGAAATTATTTGCATATATTTTCATTTTTTAATATCAATACACATTTGGGGACAGACAGACAGACAGGCAGACAGGCAGGCAGACAGACAGACAGACAGGCAGACAGACAGACAGACAGACAGACAGACAGACAGGCAGGCAGGCAGACAGACAGACAGGCAGGCAGACAGACAGGCAGACAGACAGGCAGGCAGACAGACAGACAGGCAGACAGACAGACAGGCAAACAGACAGACAGACAAACAGGCAGACGACCCTTGATTTCCCCTGATATACTAGCCAGTGGCGATTTTAGCATGTAAATCTTGTTGGGGCAAAACAAAAGTGGGATGCATGCCAGCAAAGCCACAACACTAAACATTAATTGCACTATAACAGGCTGACTACACCGCTCGTGTCACATACGCGAGTGTTGCAAAATAAATGTAGACATACATGGTATTTAATTATTGCACCCACACTTCTCGCGCGAGCGTCTGCGTTGCCAAGGGCTAAAATAAAAGTCTGTTCTATTTCTGACGCAGATCACGCTGCAAGTCCTGCCTCTCCCATCTCATTGGTTATACCCAAGTCCTGTCTCTCCCATCTCCTCATTGGTTATACCCAAGTCCTGCCTCTCCCATCTCCTCATTGGTTATACCCAAGTCCTGTCTCTCCCATCTCCTCATTGGTTATACCCAAGTCCTGCCTCTCCCATCTCCTCATTGGTTATACCCAAGTCCTGTCTCTCCCATCTCCTCATTGGTTATACCCAAGTCCTGCCTCTCCCATCTCCTCATTGGTTATACCCAAGTCCTGTCTCTCCCATCTCCTCATTGGTTATACCCAAGTCCTGCCTCTCCCATCTCCTCATTGGTTATACCCAAGTCCTGCCTCTCCCATCTCCTCATTGGTTATACCCAAGTCCTGTCTCTCCCATCTCCTCATTGGTTATACCCAAGTCCTGCCTCTCCCATCTCCTCATTGGTTATACCCAAGTCCTGCCTCTCCCATCTCCTCATTGGTTATACCCAAGTCCTGCCTCTCCCATCTCCTCATTGGTTATACCCAAGTCCTGCCTCTCCCATCACCTCATTGGTTTATAGAAGCAGGTACCCACGTGCCATCTCCTCATTGGTTATACCCACGTGGATGACTGAAAGACGAACGAGGTCAGTGGCGGTAATGCACATCATTTATGAAAGTTGCCAATCGCAATATAAAGTTCAGAGAAGAAAAAGCCTGGAAGGAAGAGAGACCGAGAAACGATTCGGGTTGACCGTTTTATGTGTGGATTAATTGTCGGCGTAGAGGACCTTGTGCATTTCAGGTAAAATAACAACTCAATGTTTATATTCCAGGACAAATTAGCTAGCAAGTGGAAGCTAACTAAATAGGACAAATTAGTTTGCAACAGCAAGCTAGCTAAATAGGACAAATTAGTTTGCAACAGCAAGCTAGCTAAATAGGACAAATTAGTTTGCAACAGCAAGCTAGCTAAATAGGACAAATTAGTTTGCAACAGCAAGCTAGCTAAATAGGACAAATTAGTTTGCAACAGCAAGCTAACTAAATAGGACAAATTAGTTTGCAACAGCAAGCTAGCTAAATAGGACAAATTAGTTTGCAACAGCAAGCTAGCTAAATAGGACAAATTAGTTTGCAACAGCAAGCTAGCTAGCTAAATAGGACAAATTAGTTAGCAAGTGCAAGCTAGCTAGCTAAATTGCCATAAATGTTTAATGCTTTTCGACCTGTCCCCAAATGAATGTAATTGGTTCAGAGTTTGTTTTGATATTTTAACCTGCGTGTCGTGATCGCGTTTGGTGTGGGGGGACAAAATGTATTTAAGTACGATGGCGCACGCGCGCAGCCGGTTTGGGTTCCGTGTAACGGTGACAAATTGTGCCCACAAACTGTTAGGGCCCACATAAAGCTGTCCCAACAGAAGTCCCAACAGCAGTCCCAACACCTTACCACTGCTACACCTGGCTGTCAGCGGAGCCTTGTCTGGCAGCGAAACATTTCATTCATCCTCATTTACTGCCTTTAAAAAAAACATAGCCGAAATGGCTGACTTGGTTTAAAAAATGTTGTTTCTACTGATAATTGAGATGTACAAAATATGGCATAAGGGGACGGACGACAAGCGGATAAGAGGCAATCCTTAATTTCAATTAAGACACTAATGGGTGAGCTAGGATGGACTTAGTCAATATAACTATTTGTTTCGCACTTTTGAAATGTACAGCGACAGAATTCAGAACATGGGCCGTTCTTACAGTGTTCTCCCTGTACACCAAGTCAGAACCGTAGGATAAATAAAGGTGGAATATAAGCAGACAATGAAAGCCATTACAATATTCAATGATTACATGGCTCAAAAACAGGTTATAGGCTACATGTGCACAACCAAGTCAGAACAGTAGGCGAAATTAAGAGGGGAAAATAGACCAAATTATTAGGGTGATATACATGGGTTACTAACAGCTTATTGCACAAAATACACTTAGTATTACTTTCTTAGCGACAGTATGCATGTCTCCCTGGCATATTACATCATTTATGCAGCAGCATACAATACATTTTTGGACTCACATTGTTATGCATATCAGCATCATCACAACATATCACACATTAATACATCAAACACTCCACTTGTACACAATGTAGAACAATAGCATAAAAATAGTAGAAGTTCCTAGTTTAACATCTAAAATAAAGTAGTAGAGACATGCTAGTAGCAGAGACATGCTAGTAGTAGAGACATGCCAGTAGTAGAGACATGCTAGTAGCAGAGACATGCTAGTAGCAGAGACATGCTAGCAGAGACATGCTAGTAGCAGAGACATGCTAGCAGAGACATGCTAGTAGCAGAGACATGCTAGTAGCAGAGTCATGCTAGTAGAGACATGCTAGTAGCAGAGACATGCTAGTAGAGACATGCTAGTAGTAGCGATATGCTAGTAGAGACATGCAAGTAGCAGAGACATGCCAGTAGAGACATGCTAGTAGTAACGACATGCTAGTAGAGACATGCAAGTAGCAGAGACATGCTAGTAGCAGAGACATGCTAGTAGTAGAGGCATGCTAGTAGCAGAGACATGCTAGTAGCAGAGACATGCTAGTAGTAGCGACATGCTAGTAGAGACATGCTAGTAGCAGAGACATGCTAGTAGTAGAGACATGCTAGTAGCAGAGACATGCTAGTAGTAGAGACATGCTAGTAGCAGAGACATGCTAGTAGAGACATGCTAGTAGCAGAGACATGCTAGCAGAGACATGCTAGTAGAGACATGCTAGTACATGAAATGCTAGTAGCAGAGACATGCTAGTAGTAGAGACATGCTAGTAGCAGAGACATGCTAGTAGTAGTGACATGCTAGTAGCAGAAACATGCTAGTAGCAGAGCTACAGATACATGCTAGTAGCAGAGACATGCTAGTAGTAGCACATGCTAGACAGACATGCAACACTGAAGAGACATGCCAGTAGAGACATGCTAGTAGTAGACATGCTAGTAGAGACATGCAAGTAGCAGAGACATGCTAGTAGCAGAGACACATGCAGAGGCATGCCCTAGTAGTAGACATGCTAGTAGAGACATGCTAGTAGCAGAGACATGCTATACAGAGACACTGCTAGCAGAGACATGCCAGTAGCAGAGACATGCTAGTAGTAGAGACATGCTAGTAGAGACATGCTATAGCAGAGACATGCTAGTAGCAGAGACATGCTAGCTAGTAGCAGAGACATGCTAGTAGAGACATGCTAGTAGAGACATGCTATATGACATGCTAGCAGAGAGACATGCCCCCTCTAGTAGAGACATGCTAGTAGCAGCACATGCTAGTAGTAGAGACATGCTAGTAGCAGAGACATGCTAGCAGAGACATGCTAGTAGCAGAGACACACTGTAACATGCTAGTAGTAGACATGCTAGTAGCAGAGACATGCTAGTAGCAGAGACATGCTAGTAGCAGAGACATGCTAGTAGAGACATGCCAACAGCAGAGACATGCTAGTAGCAGCCCTCAGTACACATGCTAGTAGAGACAGAGAGCATGCTAGTAGCAGAGACATGCAGTAGCATGCTAGTAGTAGACATGCTAGTAGAGACATGCTAGTAGCAGACATGCTAGTAGTAGACATGCTAGTAGCAGAGACATGCTAGTAGTAGAGACATGCTAGTAGCAGAGACATGCTCTAGAGACATGCTAGTAGAGAGACATGCTAGTAGCAGAGACATGCTAGTAGAGACATGCTAGCAGAGACATGCTATACAGAGACATGCTAGTAGAGACATGCTAGCACATGCCCTCTATAGCAGAGACATGCTAGTAGAAGAGACATGCTAGCACATGCCCTAGTAGAGAGACATGCTGTAACAGTAGAGACATGCTAGTAGCAGAGAGACATGCTAGTAGCATGACATGCTAGTAGTAGAGAGACATGCTAGTAGCAGAGACATGCTAGTAGCAGAGACATGCTAGTAGCAGAGACATGCTAGTAAGACATGCTGGCTAAGAGACATGCCAGCAGATGACATGCTAGTAGCAGAGACATGCTAGTAGAGACATGCTAGTAGCAGAGACATGCTAGCAGAGACATGCTAGTAGAGACATGCTAGTAGTAGCAGAGAACATGCACATGCCCTAGTAGTAGAGACATGCTAGTAGCAGAGACATGCACTGCTAGTAGCAGAGACATGCTAGTAGCAGAGACACTGCAGACATGCTAGCAGAGACATGCTAGTAGAGACATGCTAGTAGCAGCTAGCACATGCTAGTAGTAGAGACATGCTAGTAGCAGAGACATGCTAGTAGCAGAGACATGCTAGTAGCAGAGACACTGTAGTAGAGACATGCTAGTAGCAGAGACATGCTAGTAGCAGAGACATGCTAGTAGAGCACATGACATGCTAGTAGAGACATGCTAGTAGCAGAGACATGCTAGTATAGTAGTAGAGACATGCTAGTAGCAGAGACATGCTAGTAGCAGAGACATGCTAGTAGAGACATGCTAGTAGCAGAGACATAGAGACATGCTAGTAACAGAGACATGCTAGTAGCAGAGACATGCCAGTAGTAGAGACATGCTAGTAGCAGAGACATGCTAAGAGACAGAGACATGCTAGTAGCAGACATGCTAGTAGCAGATGCATGCTAGCAGACATGCTAGTAGCAGAGACATGCTAACACTGAAGAGACATGCTAGCAGAGACATGCATAACAGCAGAGACAGCTAGCATGCTAGTATACACACAGACATGCTAGTAGCAGAGACATGCTAGTAGTAGCGACATGCTAGTAGAGACATGCTAGTAGCAGAGACATGAGACATGCTAGTAGTAGAGACATGCTAGTAGCATGAGACATGCTAGTAGTAGAGACATGCTAGTAGCAGAGACATGCTAGCACATGCCCCTAGCAGAGACATGCTAGCAGAGACATGCTAGTAGAGACATGCTAGCTAGTAGAGACATGCTAGTAGTAGAGACATGCTAGTAGCAGAGACATGCTAGTAGTAGAGACATGCTAGTAGCAGACATGCTAGTAGCAGAGACATGAGACTAGTAGCAGAGACATGCACTAGTAGAGACATGCTAGACATGCTCTATAGTAGCTGCTAGCAGACATGCTAGTAGAGACATGCCAGTAGCAGAGACATGCTAGTAGCAGAGACATGCTAGTAGCAGACATGCCAGCACATGCCATGCTAGTAGAGTGACATGCTAGTAGCAGACATGACATGCTAGTAGCAGAGACATGCTAGTAGCAGAGACATGCTAGCACATGCCCTAGTAGAGACATGCTAGTAGTAGAGACATGCTAGTAGAGAGACATGCTAGTAGCAGAGACATGTAGTACTGAAGAGACATGCTAGTAGTAGACATGCTAGTAGTAGTAGAGACATGCTAGTAGCAGAGACATGCTAGTAGTAGAGACATGCTAGTAGTAGCAGAGACATGCTAGTAGTAGAGACATGCTAGTAGCAGAGACATGCTAGTAGCAGAGACATGCTAGTAGTAGCACATGCTAGTACATGCTAGTAGCAGAGACATGCTAGTAGTAGAGACATGCTAGTAGAGAGACATGCTAGTAGCAGAGACATGCTAGTAGAGACATGCTAGACATGCTAGCAGAGACACATGAGACATGCTAGTAGCAGAGCAGAGACATGCTAGTAGTAGAGACATGCTAGTAGCATGACATGCTAGTAGAGTGACATGCTAGTAGCAGAGACATGCTAGTAGCAGAGACATGCTAGTAGAGAGACATGCTAGTAGAGACATGCTAGTACAGAGACATGCTAGTACTGAAGAGACATGCTAGCAGAGACATGCTAGTAGCAGAGACATGCTAGTAGCAGAGTCATGCTAGTAGAGACATGCTATAGCAGAGACATGCTAGTAGAGACATGCTAGTAGAGACATGCTAGTAGCAGAGACATGCTAGTAGCAGAGACATGCTAGCAGAGACATGCTAGTAGTACATATGCTAGTAGAGACATGCAAGTAGCAGAGACATGCCAGTAGAGACATGCTAGTAGTAACGACATGCTAGTAGAGACATGCAAGTAGCAGAGACATGCTAGTAGCAGAGACATGCTAGTAGTAGAGGCATGCTAGTAGCAGAGACATGCTAGTAGCAGAGACATGCTAGTAGTAGCGACATGCTAGTAGAGACATGCTAGTAGCAGAGACATGCTAGTAGTAGAGACATGCTAGTAGCAGAGACATGCTAGTAGTAGAGACATGCTAGTAGCAGAGACATGCTAGTAGAGACATGCTAGTAGCAGAGACATGCTAGCAGAGACATGCTAGTAGAGACATGCTAGTAGTAGAGAAATGCTAGTAGCAGAGACATGCTAGTAGTAGAGACATGCTAGTAGCAGAGACATGCTAGTAGTAGTGACATGCTAGTAGCAGAGACATGCTAGTAGCAGATACATGCTAGTAGCAGAGACATGCTAGTAGTAGCGACATGCTAGTAGAGACATGCAAGTAGCAGAGACATGCCAGTAGAGACATGCTAGTAGTAACACATGCTAGTAGAGACATGCAAGTAGCAGAGACATGCTAGTAGCAGAGACATGCTAGTAGTAGAGGCATGCTAGTAGCAGAGACATGCTAGTAGCAGAGACATGCTAGTAGTAGCGACATGCTAGAGACATGCTAACACTAGAGTAGTAGAGACATGCTAGTAGAGACATGCTAGTAGTATGCCCATGCTAGTAGAGACATGCTAGTAGCAGAGACATGCTAGTGCCCTAGTAGAGACATGCTAGTAGCAGAGACATGCTATGCTAGTAGCAGAGACATGCTAGTAGAGAGACATGCTAGTAGCAGAGACATGCTAGTAGCAGAGACATGCTAGTAGAGATGCATGCTAGTAGCAGAGACATGCTAGTAGTAGAGACATGCTAGTAGCAGAGACATGCTAGTAGCAGTAGTGACATGCTAGTAGCAGAGACATGCTAGTAGAGACATGCTAGTAGCAGAGACATGCTAGTGCTAGTAGAGACATGCTAGTAGCAGAGACATGCTAGTAGTAGAGACATGCTAGTAGTAGTAGACATGCTAGTAGCAGAGACATGCTAGTAGAGACACATGCTAGTAGCAGAGACATGCTAGTAGTAGAGACATGCTAGTAGTAGAGACATGCTAGTAGTAGAGACATGCTAGTAGAGATGCTAGTAGTAGAGACATGCTAGTAGCAGAGACATGCTAGTAGAGACATGCTAGTAGCAGAGAGCATGCTAGTAGAGACATGCTAGTAGTGAGAGACATGCTAGTAGCAGAGACATGCTAGTAGAGATGCATGCTAGTAGCTGAGACATGCTAGTAGAGACATGCTAGTAGCAGACATGCTAGTAGAGACATGCTAGTAGCAGAGACATGCTAGTAGCAGAGACATGCTAGAGACATGCTAGTAGCAGAGACATGCTAGTAGACAGAGACATGCTAGTAGCAGACATGCTAGTAGCAGAGACATGCTAGTAGCCCTAGAGAGACATGCTAGTAGTAGAGACATGCTAGTAGCAGAGACATGCTAGCAGAGACATGCTAGCACATGCCCTAGTAGCAGAGACATGCTAGTAGTAGAGACATGCTAGTAGCATGATACATGCTAGTAGCAGAGACATGCTAGTAGTAGAGACATGCTAGTAGCAGAGACATGCTAGTACATGACATGCTAGTAGCAGAGACATGCTAGTAGAGACATGCTAGTAGCAGAGACATGCTAGTAGCAGAGACATGCTAGTAGAGACATGCTAGTACATGCTAGTAGCAGAGACATGCTAGCAGAGACATGCTAGTAGCAGAGCCATGCTAGAGACATGCTAGTAGCAGAGACATGCTAGTCATGCTAGTAGAGACATGCTAGTAGCAGAGACATGCTAGTAGAGACATGCTAGTAGAGACATGCTAGTAGCAGAGACATGCTAGTAGCAGAGACATGCTAGTAGTAGAGGCATGCTAGTAGCAGAGACATGCTAGTAGCAGAAGAGACATGCTAGTAGTACATGCTAGTAGAGACATGCTAGTAGTAGCATATGCTAGTAGAGACATGCTAGCAGAGACATGCCAGTAGAGACATGCTAGTAGTAAGAGACATGCTAGTACATGCATGCTAGTAGCAGAGACATGCTAGTAGCAGAGACATGCTAGTAGTAGACATGCTAGTAGCAGAGACATGCTAGTAGCAGAGACATGCTAGTAGTAGCCCATGCTATATGCTAGTAGCAGAGACATGCTAGTAGTAGAGACATGCTAGTAGCAGAGACATGCTAGTAGCAGAGACATGCTAGTAGAGACATGCTAGTAGCAGAGACATGCTAGCAGAGACATGCTAGTAGAGACATGCTAGTAGTAGAGAAATGCTAGTAGCAGAGACATGCTAGTAGTAGAGACATGCTAGTAGCAGAGACATGCTAGTAGTAGTGACATGCTAGTAGCAGAGACATGCTAGTAGCAGATACATGCTAGTAGCAGAGACATGCTAGTAGTAGAGACATGCAAGTAGCAGAGACATGCTAGTAGCAGAGACATGCTAGTAGTAGAGGCATGCTAGTAGCAGAGACATGCTAGTAGCAGAGACATGCTAGTAGTAGAGACATGCTAGTAGCAGAGACATGCTAGTAGCAGAGACATGCTAGTAGTAGAGACATGCTAGTAGCAGAGACATGCTAGTAGTAGAGACATGCTAGTAGCAGAGACATGCTAGTAGAGACATGCTAGTAGCAGAGACATGCTAGCAGAGACATGCTAGTAGAGACATGCTAGTAGTAGAGAAATGCTAGTAGCAGAGACATGCTAGTAGTAGAGACATGCTAGTAGAGAGACATGCTAGTAGTAGTGACATGCTAGTAGCAGAGACATGCTAGTAGCAGAGACATGCTAGTACACAGATACATGCTAGTAGTAGAGACATGCCAGTAGTAGAGACATGCTAGCAGAGACATGCTAGTAGCAGAGACATGCTAGCAGAGACATGCTAGTAGCAGAGACATGCTAGTAGCAGAGTCATGCTAGTAGAGACATGCTAGTAGCAGAGACATGCTAGTAGAGACATGCTAGTAGAGACATGCTAGTAGCAGAGACATGCTAGTAGCAGAGACATGCTAGTAGAGACATGCTAGTAGTAGCGATATGCTAGTAGAGACATGCAAGTAGCAGAGACATGCCAGTAGAGACATGCTAGTAGTAACGACATGCTAGTAGAGACATGCAAGTAGCAGAGACATGCTAGTAGCAGAGACATGCTAGTAGTAGAGGCATGCTAGTAGCAGAGACATGCTAGTAGCAGAGACATGCTAGTAGTGGCGACATGCTAGTAGAGACATGCTAGTAGCAGAGACATGCTAGTAGTAGAGACATGCTAGTAGCAGAGACATGCTAGTAGTAGAGACATGCTAGTAGCAGAGACATGCTAGTAGAGACATGCTAGTAGCAGAGACATGCTAGCAGAGACATGCTAGTAGAGACATGCTAGTAGTAAGAAATGCTAGTAGCAGAGCCATGCTAGTAGTAGAGACATGCTAGTAGCAGAGACATGCTAGTAGTAGTGACATGCTAGTAGCAGAGACATGCTAGTAGCAGATACATGCTAGTAGCAGAGACATGCTAGTAGTAGCGACATGCTAGTAGAGACATGCAAGTAGCAGAGACATGCCAGTAGAGACATGCTAGTAGTAACGACATGCTAGTAGAGACATGCAAGTAGCAGATGACATGCTAGTAGCAGAGACATGCTAGTAGTAGAGGCATGCTAGCAGAGACATGCTAGTAGCAGAGACATGCTAGTAGTAGCGACATGCTAGTAGAGACATGCTAGTAGCAGAGACATGCTAGTAGTAGAGACATGCTAGTAGCAGAGACATGCTAGTAGTAGAGACATGCTAGTAGCAGAGACATGCTAGTAGAGACATGCTAGTAGCAGAGACATGCTAGCAGAGACATGCTAGTAGAGACATGCTAGTAGTAGAGAAATGCTAGTAGCAGAGACATGCTAGTAGTAGAGACATGCTAGTAGCAGAGACATGCTAGTAGTAGTGACATGCTAGTAGCAGAGACATGCTAGTAGCAGAGACATGCTAGTAGCAGATACATGCTAGTAGCAGAGACATGCTAGTAGTAGCGACATGCTAGTAGAGACATGCTAGTAGCAGAGACATGCTAGTAGTAGAGACATGCTAGTAGCAGAGACATGCTAGTAGAGACATGCTAGTAGCAGAGACATGCTAGCAGAGACATGCTAGTAGAGACATGCTAGTAGTAGAGAAATCTAGTAGCAGAGACATGCTAGTAGTAGAGACATGCTAGTACAGAGACATGCTAGTAGTAGTGACATGCTAGTAGCAGAGACATGCTAGTAGCAGAGACATGCTAGTAGTAGAGGCATGCTAGTAGCAGAGACATGATAGTAGCAGAGACATGCTAGTAGAGACATGCTAGTAGCAGAGACATGCTAGTAGTAGAGACATGCTAGTAGCAGAGACATGCTAGTAGTAGAGACATGCTAGTAGTAGAGACATGCTAGTAGCAGAGACATGCTAGTAGAGACATGCTAGTAGCAGAGACATGCTAGTAGAGACATGCTAGTAGTAGAGACATGCTAGTAGCAGAGATATGCTAGTAGCAGAGACATGCTAGTAGAGACATGCTAGTAGCAGAGATATGCTAGTAGCAGAGACATGCTAGTAGCAGAGACATGCTAGTAAGAGACATGCTATAGAGACATGCTAGTAGCAGAGATATGCTAGTAGCAGAGACATGCTATAGCAGAGATATGCTAGTAGCAGAGACATGCTAGTAGAGACATGCTAGTAGCAGAGACATGCTAGTAGCAGAGACATGCTAGTAGAGACATGCTAGTAGCAGAGACATGCTAGTAGCAGAGACATGCTAACACTAGAGACATGCTAGTAGCAGAGACATGCTAGTAGCAGAGACATGCTAGTAGAGACATGCTAGTGGAGACATGCTAGTAGCAGAGATATGCTAGTAGCAGAGACATGCTAGTAGAGACATGCTAGTAGCAGAGACATGCTAGCAGAGACATGCTTGTAGAGACATGCTAGTAGCAGAGACATGCTAGTAGAGACATGCTAGTAGCAGAGACATGCTAGTACAGAGACATGCTAGCAGAGACATGCTAGTAGCAGAGACATGCTAGCAGAGACATGCGAGTAGCAGAGACATGCTAGTAGCAGAGTCATGCTAGTAGAGACATGCTAGTAGCAGAGACATGCTAGTAGAGACATGCTAGTAGAGACATGCTAGTAGCAGAGACATGCTAGTAGCAGAGACATGCTAGTAGAGACATGCTAGTAGTAGCGATATGCTAGTAGAGACATGCCAGTAGAGACATGCTAGTAGAGACATGCAATAGCAGAGACATGCTAGTAGCAGAGACATGCTAGTAGTAGCGACATGCCCTCTAGCACATGCTAGTAGTAGCGACATGCTAGTAGCGACATGCTAGTAGCAGAGACATGCTAGTAGTAGAGACATGCTAGTAGCAGAGACATGCTAGTAGTAGAGACATGCTAGTATCAGAGACATGCTAGTAGAGACATGCTAGTAGCAGAGACATGCTAGTAGAGACATGCTAGTAGTAGAGATATGCTAGTAGCAGAGACATGCCAGTAGAGACATGCTAGTAGTAACGACATGCTAGTAGAGACATGCAAGTAGCAGAGACATGCTAGTAGCAGAGACATGCTAGTAGTAGAGGCATGCTAGTAGCAGAGACATGCTAGTAGCAGAGACATGCTAGCAGTAGCCCATGCTAGTAGAGACATGCTAGTAGCAGAGACATGCTAGTAGTAGAGACATGCTAGTAGCAGAGACATGCTAGTAGTAGAGACATGCTAGTAGCAGAGACATGCTAGTAGAGACATGCTAGTAGCAGAGACATGCTAGCAGAGACATGCTAGTAGAGACATGCTAGTAGTAGAGGCATGCTAGTAGCAGAGACATGCTAGTAGTAGAGACATGCTAGTAGCAGAGACATGCTAGTAGTAGTGACATGCTAGTAGCAGAGACATGCTAGTAGTAGAGACATGCTAGTAGCAGAGACATGCTAGTAGCAGAGACATGCTAGCAGAGACATGCTAGTAGAGACATGCTAGTAGTAGAGAAATGCTAGTAGCAGAGACATGCTAGTAGTAGAGACATGCTAGTAGCAGAGACATGCTAGTAGTAGTGACATGCTAGTAGCAGAGACATGCTAGTAGCAGATACATGCTAGTAGCAGAGACATGCTAGTAGTAGAGACATGCAAGTAGCAGAGACATGCTAGTAGCAGAGACATGCTAGTAGTAGAGGCATGCTAGTAGCAGAGACATGCTAGTAGCAGAGACATGCTAGTAGTAGCGACATGCTAGTAGAGACATGCTAGTAGCAGAGACATGCTAGTAGTAGAGACATGCTAGTAGCAGAGACATGCTAGTAGTAGAGACATGCTAGTAGCAGAGACATGCTAGTAGAGACATGCTAGTAGCAGAGACATGCTAGCAGAGACATGCTAGTAGAGACATGCTAGTAGTAGAGAAATGCTAGTAGCAGAGACATGCTAGTAGTAGAGACATGCTAGTAGCAGAGACATGCTAGTAGTAGTGACATGCTAGTAGCAGAGACATGCTAGTAGCAGAGACATGCTAGTAGCAGATACATGCTAGTAGTAGAGACATGCCAGTAGTAGAGACATGCTAGTAGCAGAGACATGCTAGTAGCAGAGACATGCTAGCAGAGACATGCTAGTAGCAGAGACATGCTAGTAGCAGAGACATGCTAGTAGAGACATGCTAGTAGCAGAGACATGCTAGTAGAGACATGCTAGTAGAGACATGCTAGTAGCAGAGACATGCTAGTAGCAGAGACATGCTAGTAGAGACATGCTAGTAGTAGCGATATGCTAGTAGAGACATGCTAGTAGCAGAGACATGCCAGTAGAGACATGCTAGTAGTAACGACATGCTAGTAGAGACATGCAAGTAGCAGAGACATGCTAGTAGCAGAGACATGCTAGTAGTAGAGGCATGCTAGTAGCAGAGACATGCTAGTAGCAGAGACATGCTAGTAGTAGCGACATGCTAGTAGAGACATGCTAGTAGCAGAGACATGCTAGTAGTAGAGACATGCTAGTAGCAGAGACATGCTAGTAGTAGAGACATGCTAGTAGCAGAGACATGCTAGTAGAGACATGCTAGTAGCAGAGACATGCTAGCAGAGACATGCTAGTAGAGACATGCTAGTAGTAGAGAAATGCTAGTAGCAGAGACATGCTAGTAGTAGAGACATGCTAGTAGCAGAGACATGCTAGTAGTAGTGACATGCTAGTAGCAGAGACATGCTAGTAGCAGATACATGCTAGTAGCAGAGACATGCTAGTAGTAGCGACATGCTAGTAGAGACATGCAAGTAGCAGAGACATGCCAGTAGAGACATGCTAGTAGTAACGACATGCTAGTAGAGACATGCAAGTAGCAGAGACATGCTAGTAGCAGAGACATGCTAGTAGTAGAGGCATGCTAGTAGCAGAGACATGCTAGTAGCAGAGACATGCTAGTAGTAGCGACATGCTAGTAGAGACATGCTAGTAGCAGAGACATGCTAGTAGTAGAGACATGCTAGTAGCAGAGACATGCTAGTAGTAGAGACATGCTAGTAGCAGAGACATGCTAGTAGAGACATGCTAGTAGCAGAGACATGCTAGCAGAGACATGCTAGTAGAGACATGCTAGTAGTAGAGAAATGCTAGTAGCAGAGACATGCTAGTAGTAGAGACATGCTAGTAGCAGAGACATGCTAGTAGTAGTGACATGCTAGTAGCAGAGACATGCTAGTAGCAGAGACATGCTAGTAGCAGATACATGCTAGTAGCAGAGACATGCTAGTAGTAGCGACATGCTAGTAGAGACATGCTAGTAGCAGAGACATGCTAGTAGTAGAGACATGCTAGTAGCAGAGACATGCTAGTAGAGACATGCTAGTAGCAGAGACATGCTAGCAGAGACATGCTAGTAGAGACATGCTAGTAGTAGAGAAATGCTAGTAGCAGAGACATGCTAGTAGTAGAGACATGCTAGTAGCAGAGACATGCTAGTAGTAGTGACATGCTAGTAGCAGAGACATGCTAGTAGCAGAGACATGCTAGTAGTAGAGGCATGCTAGTAGCAGAGACATGATAGTAGCAGAGACATGCTAGTAGAGACATGCTAGTAGCAGAGACATGCTAGTAGTAGAGACATGCTAGTAGCAGAGACATGCTAGTAGTAGAGACATGCTAGTAGTAGAGACATGCTAGTAGCAGAGACATGCTAGTAGAGACATGCTAGTAGCAGAGACATGCTAGTAGAGACATGCTAGTAGTAGAGACATGCTAGTAGCAGAGATATGCTAGTAGCAGAGACATGCTAGTAGAGACATGCTAGTAGCAGAGATATGCTAGTAGCAGAGACATGCTAGTAGCAGAGACATGCTAGTAGAGACATGCTAGTAGAGACATGCTAGTAGCAGAGATATGCTAGTAGCAGAGACATGCTAGTAGCAGAGATATGCTAGTAGTAGAGACATGCTAGTAGCAGAGACATGCTAGTAGAGACATGCTAGTAGCAGAGACATGCTAGTAGCAGAGACATGCTAGTAGAGACATGCTAGTAGCAGAGACATGCTAGTAGCAGAGACATGCTAGTAGAGACATGCTAGTAGCAGAGACATGCTAGTAGCAGAGACATGCTAGTAGAGACATGCTAGTAGAGACATGCTAGTAGCAGAGATATGCTAGTAGCAGAGACATGCTAGTAGAGACATGCTAGTAGCAGAGACATGCTAGCAGAGACATGCTTGTAGAGACATGCTAGTAGTAGAGACATGCCAGTAGTAGAGACATGCTAGTAGCAGAGACATGCTAGTAGCAGAGACATGCTAGCAGAGACATGCTAGTAGCAGAGACATGCTAGCAGAGACATGCGAGTAGCAGAGACATGCTAGTAGCAGAGTCATGCTAGTAGAGACATGCTAGTAGCAGAGACATGCTAGTAGAGACATGCTAGTAGAGACATGCTAGTAGCAGAGACATGCTAGTAGCAGAGACATGCTAGTAGAGACATGCTAGTAGTAGCGATATGCTAGTAGAGACATGCCAGTAGAGACATGCTAGTAGAGACATGCAAGTAGCAGAGACATGCTAGTAGCAGAGACATGCTAGTAGTAGCGACATGCTAGTAGCGACATGCTAGTAGTAGCGACATGCTAGTAGCGACATGCTAGTAGCAGAGACATGCTAGTAGTAGAGACATGCTAGTAGCAGAGACATGCTAGTAGTAGAGACATGCTAGTATCAGAGACATGCTAGTAGAGACATGCTAGTAGCAGAGACATGCTAGTAGAGACATGCTAGTAGTAGAGATATGCTAGTAGCAGAGACATGCCAGTAGAGACATGCTAGTAGTAACGACATGCTAGTAGAGACATGCAAGTAGCAGAGACATGCTAGTAGCAGAGACATGCTAGTAGTAGAGGCATGCTAGTAGCAGAGACATGCTAGTAGCAGAGACATGCTAGTAGTAGCGACATGCTAGTAGAGACATGCTAGTAGCAGAGACATGCTAGTAGTAGAGACATGCTAGTAGCAGAGACATGCTAGTAGTAGAGACATGCTAGTAGCAGAGACATGCTAGTAGAGACATGCTAGTAGCAGAGACATGCTAGCAGAGACATGCTAGTAGAGACATGCTAGTAGTAGAGGCATGCTAGTAGCGACATGCTAGTAGTAGCGACATGCTAGTAGCGACATGCTAGTAGTAGAGACATGCTAGTAGCAGAGACATGCTAGTAGAGACATGCTAGTAGCAGGTACATGCTAGTAGCAGAGACATGCTAGTAGAGACATGCTAGTAGTAGAGACATGCTAGTAGTAGAGAAATGCTAGTAGCAGAGACATGCTAGTAGTAGAGACATGCTAGTAGCAGAGACATGCTAGTAGTAGTGACATGCTAGTAGCAGAGACATGCTAGTAGCAGATACATGCTAGTAGCAGAGACATGCTAGTAGTAGAGACATGCAAGTAGCAGAGACATGCTAGTAGCAGAGACATGCTAGTAGTAGAGGCATGCTAGTAGCAGAGACATGCTAGTAGCAGAGACATGCTAGTAGTAGCGTGATGGTAGTAGAGACATGCTAGTAGCAGAGACATGCTAGTAGTAGAGACATGCTAGTAGCAGAGACATGCTAGTAGTAGAGACATGCTAGTAGCATGACATGCTAGTAGAGACATGCTAGTAGCAGAGACATGCTAGCAGAGACATGCTAGTAGAGACATGCTAGTAGTAGAGAAATGCTAGTAGCAGAGACATGCTAGTAGTAGAGACATGCTAGTAGCAGAGACATGCTAGTAGTAGTGACATGCTAGTAGCAGAGACATGCTAGTAGCAGAGACATGCTAGTAGCAGATACATGCTAGTAGTAGAGACATGCCAGTAGTAGAGACATGCTAGTAGCAGAGACATGCTAGTAGCAGAGACATGCTAGCAGAGACATGCTAGTAGCAGAGACATGCTAGTAGCAGAGTCATGCTAGTAGAGACATGCTAGTAGCACAGAGACATGCTAGTAGAGACATGCTAGTAGAGACATGCTAGTAGCAGAGACATGCTAGTAGCAGAGACATGCTAGTAGAGACATGCTAGTAGTAGCAATATGCTAGTAGAGACATGCAAGTAGCAGAGACATGCCAGTAGAGACATGCTAGTAGTAACGACATGCTAGTAGAGACATGCTAGTAGCAGAGACATGCTAGTAGCAGAGACATGCTAGTAGTAGAGGCATGCTAGTAGCAGAGACATGCTAGTAGCAGAGACATGCTAGTAGTAGCGACATGCTAGTAGAGACATGCTAGTAGCAGAGACATGCTAGTAGTAGAGACATGCTAGTAGCAGAGACATGCTAGTAGTAGAGACATGCTAGTAGCAGAGACATGCTAGTAGAGACATGCTAGTAGCAGAGACATGCTAGCAGAGACATGCTAGTAGAGACATGCTAGTAGTAGAGAAATGCTAGTAGCAGAGACATGCTAGTAGTAGAGACATGCTAGTAGCAGAGACATGCTAGTAGTAGTGACATGCTAGTAGCAGAGACATGCTAGTAGCAGATACATGCTAGTAGCAGAGACATGCTAGTAGTAGCGACATGCTAGTAGAGACATGCAAGTAGCAGAGACATGCCAGTAGAGACATGCTAGTAGTAACGACATGCTAGTAGAGACATGCAAGTAGCAGAGACATGCTAGTAGCAGAGACATGCTAGTAGTAGAGGCATGCTAGTAGCAGAGACATGCTAGTAGCAGAGACATGCTAGTAGTAGCGACATGCTAGTAGAGACATGCTAGTAGCAGAGACATGCTAGTAGTAGAGACATGCTAGTAGCAGAGACATGCTAGTAGTAGAGACATGCTAGTAGCAGAGACATGCTAGTAGAGACATGCTAGTAGCAGAGACATGCTAGCAGAGACATGCTAGTAGAGACATGCTAGTAGTAGAGAAATGCTAGTAGCAGAGACATGCTAGTAGTAGAGACATGCTAGTAGCAGAGACATGCTAGTAGTAGTGACATGCTAGTAGCAGAGACATGCTAGTAGCAGAGACATGCTAGTAGCAGATACATGCTAGTAGCAGAGACATGCTAGTAGTAGCGACATGCTAGTAGAGACATGCTAGTAGCAGAGACATGCTAGTAGTAGAGACATGCTAGTAGCAGAGACATGCTAGTAGAGACATGCTAGTAGCAGAGACATGCTAGCAGAGACATGCTAGTAGAGACATGCTAGTAGTAGCGAAATGCTAGTAGCAGAGACATGCTAGTAGTAGAGACATGCTAGTACAGAGACATGCTAGTAGTAGTGACATGCTAGTAGCAGAGACATGCTAGTAGCAGAGACATGCTAGTAGTAGAGGCATGCTAGTAGCAGACACATGATAGTAGCAGAGACATGCTAGTAGAGACATGCTAGTAGCAGAGACATGCTAGTAGTAGAGACATGCTAGTAGCAGAGACATGCTAGTAGTAGAGACATGCTAGTAGTAGAGACATGCTAGTAGCAGAGACATGCTAGTAGAGACATGCTAGTAGCAGAGACATGCTAGTAGAGACATGCTAGTAGTAGAGACATGCTAGTAGCAGAGATATGCTAGTAGCAGAGACATGCTAGTAGAGACATGCTAGTAGCAGAGATATGCTAGTAGCAGAGACATGCTAGTAGCAGAGACATGCTAGTAGAGACATGCTAGTAGAGACATGCTAGTAGCAGAGATATGCTAGTAGCAGAGACATGCTAGTAGCAGAGATATGCTAGTAGTAGAGACATGCTAGTAGCAGAGACATGCTAGTAGAGACATGCTAGTAGCAGAGACATGCTAGTAGCAGAGACATGCTAGTAGAGACATGCTAGTAGCAGAGACATGCTAGTAGCAGAGACATGCTAGTAGAGACATGCTAGTAGCAGAGACATGCTAGTAGCAGAGACATGCTAGTAGAGACATGCTAGTAGAGACATGCTAGTAGCAGAGATATGCTAGTAGCAGAGACATGCTAGTAGAGACATGCTAGTAGCAGAGACATGCTAGCAGAGACATGCTTGTAGAGACATGCTAGTAGCAGAGACATGCTAGTAGAGACATGCTAGTAGCAGAGACATGCTAGTAGCAGAGACATGCTAGCAGAGACATGCTAGTAGCAGAGACATGCTAGCAGAGACATGCGAGTAGCAGAGACATGCTAGTAGCAGAGTCATGCTAGTAGAGACATGCTAGTAGCAGAGACATGCTAGTAGAGACATGCTAGTAGAGACATGCTAGTAGCAGAGACATGCTAACACAGAGACATGCTAGTAGAGACATGCTAGTAGTAGCGATATGCTAGTAGAGACATGCCAGTAGAGACATGCTAGTAGAGACATGCAAGTAGCAGAGACATGCTAGTAGCAGAGACATGCTAGTAGTAGCGACATGCTAGTAGCGACATGCTAGTAGTAGCGACATGCTAGTAGCGACATGCTAGTAGCAGAGACATGCTAGTAGTAGAGACATGCTAGTAGCAGAGACATGCTAGTAGTAGAGACATGCTAGTATCAGAGACATGCTAGTAGAGACATGCTAGTAGCAGAGACATGCTAGTAGAGACATGCTAGTAGTAGAGATATGCTAGTAGCAGAGACATGCCAGTAGAGACATGCTAGTAGTAACGACATGCTAGTAGAGACATGCAAGTAGCAGAGACATGCTAGTAGCAGAGACATGCTAGTAGTAGAGGCATGCTAGTAGCAGAGACATGCTAGTAGCAGAGACATGCTAGTAGTAGCGACATGCTAGTAGAGACATGCTAGTAGCAGAGACATGCTAGTAGTAGAGACATGCTAGTAGCAGAGACATGCTAGTAGTAGAGACATGCTAGTAGCAGAGACATGCTAGTAGAGACATGCTAGTAGCAGAGACATGCTAGCAGAGACATGCTAGTAGAGACATGCTAGTAGTAGAGGCATGCTAGTAGCAGAGACATGCTAGTAGTAGAGACATGCTAGTAGCAGAGACATGCTAGTAGTAGTGACATGCTAGTAGCAGAGACATGCTAGTAGCAGAGACATGCTAGTAGTAGAGGCATGCTAGTAGCAGAGACATGATAGTAGCAGAGACATGCTAGTAGAGACATGCTAGTAGCAGAGACATGCTAGTAGTAGAGACATGCTAGTAGCAGAGACATACTAGTAGTAGAGACATGCTAGTAGTAGAGACATGCTAGTAGCAGAGACATGCTAGTAGAGACATGCTAGTAGCAGAGACATGCTAGCAGAGACATGCTAGTAGAGACATGCTAGTAGTAGAGGCATGCTAGTAGCAGAGACATGCTAGTAGTAGAGACATGCTAGTAGCAGAGACATGCTAGTAGTAGTGACATGCTAGTAGCAGAGACATGCTAGTAGCAGAGACATGCTAGTAGTAGAGACATGCTAGTAGCAGAGACATGCTAGTAGAGACATGCTAGTAGCAGGTACATGCTAGTAGCAGAGACATGCTAGTAGAGACATGCTAGTAGTAGAGACATGCTAGTAGCAGAGATATGCTAGTAACAGAGATATGCTAGTAGCAGAGACATGCTAGTAGCAGAGACATGCTAGTAGAGACATGCTAGTAGAGACATGCTAGTAGCAGAGATATGCTAGTAGCAGAGACATGCTAGTAGCAGAGACATGCTAGTAGCAGAGATATGCTAGTAGTAGAGACATGCTAGTAGCAGAGACATGCTAGTAGTCGAGACATGCTAGTAGAGACATGCTAGTAGCAGAGACATGCTAGTAGAGACATGCTAGTAGCAGAGACATGCTAGTAGCAGAGACATGCTAGTAGAGACATGCTAGTAGCAGAGACATGCTAGTAGAGACATGCTAGTAGCAGAGACATGCTAGTAGCAGAGACATGCTAGTAGCAGAGACATGCTAGTAGAGACATGCTAGTAGAGACATGCTAGTAGCAGAGATATGCTAGTAGCAGAGACATGCTAGTAGAGACATGCTAGTAGCAGAGACATGCTAGCAGAGACATGCTTGTAGAGACATGCTAGTAGCAGAGACATGCTAGTAGAGACATGCTAGTAGCAGAGATATGATAGTAGCAGAGACATGCTAGTAGCAGAGACATGCTAGTAGCAGAGACATGCTAGCAGAGACATGCTAGTAGCAGAGACATGCTAGCAGAGACATGCTAGTAGCAGAGACATGCTAGTAGCAGAGATATGCTAGTAGCAGAGACATGCTAGTAGCAGAGACATGCTAGTAGAGACATGCTAGTAGCAGAGATATGCTAGTAGCAGAGACATGCTAGTAGCAGAGACATGCTAGTACTAGAGACATGCTAGTAGCAGAGACATGCTAGTAGTAGAGACATGCCAGTAGTAGAGACATGCTAGTAGCAGAGACATGCTAGCAGAGACATGCTAGTAGCAGAGACATGCTAGTAGCAGAGACATGCTAGCAGAGACATGCTAGTAGCAGAGACATGCTAGTAGCAGAGACATGCTAGTAGCAGAGTCATGCTAGTAGAGACATGCTAGTAGCAGAGACATGCTTAGTAGAGACATGCTAGCAGAGACATGCTAGTAGCAGAGACATGCTAGTAGCAGAGACATGCTAGTAGAGACATGCTAGTAGCAGAGACATGCTTAGTAGAGACATGCTAGCAGAGACATGCTAGTAGCAGAGACATGCTAGTAGAGACATGCACCCCGGGGCCCGGACCCGACGTCACCACCAACCGGAACGTCACCACCAACCGGAACGTCACCACCAACCGGAACGTCACCACCAACCGGAACGTCACCACCAACCGGAACGTCACCACCAACCGGAACGTCACCACCAACCGGAACGTCACCACCAACCGGAACGTCACCACCAACCGGAACGTCACCACCAACCGGAACATCACCACCAACCGGAACGTCACCACCAACCGGAACGTCAGCACCAACCGGAACGTCAGCACCAACCGGAACGTCAGCACCAACCGAACGTCACCACCAACCGGAACGCCACCACCAACCGAACGTCACCACCAACCGAACGTCACCACCAACCGGAACGTCACCACCAACCGGAATGTCACCACCAACCGAACGTCACCACCAACCGAACGTCACCACCAACCGGAACGCCACCACCAACCGGAACGTCACCACCAACCGGAACGTCAGCACCAACCGGAACGTCACCACCAACCGGAACGTCACCACCAACCGGAACGTCACCACCAGAGGGGATGCCCAGCTTGGAAGCCAGGGTAGAGTCCAAAAAGCTCTCATCGGCCCCAGAGTCGATGAGGACCAGGAGAGATTTTGACTGGTTTCCCCACAGCAGAATGGCATGAAACAGAGTGTGAGTAAGGGAAGCAGAAAAGTTCTCCCACCAGAGTACTCCCTTCTACCGGTGAGCCTGGTCTTTTAACGGACAAAAGGACACAAAATGACCGCGAGTCCCGCATCAGCTCGGGAAATGGTGACTTGGCCATCTTCGGCCAAGTCTTCTAGTCTGACTAGTTGTCTCTATAGACCTTTTCTAGTCTGACTAGTTGACTAGTCTCTATATAGCTTCTCAAGTCTGACTAGTTGTCTCAATAGACCTTCTCTAGTCTGACTAGTTGTCTCAATAGACCTTCTCTAGTCTGACTAGTTGTCTCTATGGACCTTCTCTAGTCTGACTAGTTGACTCTATAGACCTTCTCTAGTCTGACTAGTTGACTTGTCTCTATATACCTTCTCTAGTCTAACTAGTTGTCTCTATAGACCTTCTCTAGTCTGACTAGTTGTCTCTATAGACCTTCTCTAGTCTGACTAATTGTCTCTATAGACCTTCTCTCGTCTGACTAGTTGACTAGTCTCTATAGACCTTCTCTAGTCTGACTAGTTGTCTCTATAGACCTTCTCTAGTCTGACTAGTTGACTAGTCTATATATACCTTCTCTAGTCTGACTAGTTGTCTCAATAGACCTTCTCTAGTCTGACTAGTTGTCTCAATAGACCTTCTCTAGTCTGACTAGTTGTCTCTATAGACCTTCTCTAGTCTGACTAGTTGTCTCTATAGACCTTCTCTAGTCTGACTAGTTGACTAGTCTCTATAGACCTTCTCTAGTCTGACTAGTTGACTAGTCTCTATAGACCTTCTCTAGTCTGACTAGTTGTCTCTATAGACCTTCTCTAGTCTGACTAGTTGTCTCTATAGACCTTCTCTCGTCTGACTAGTTGTCTCTATAGACCTTCTCTAGTCTGACTAGTTGTCTCTATAGACCTTCTCTAGTCTGACTAGTTGTCTCTATAGACCTTCTCTAGTCTGACTAGTTGTCTCTATAGACCTTCTCTCGTCTGACTAGTTGACTAGTGTCTATAGACCTTCTCTAGTCTGACTAGTTGTCTCTATAGACCTTCTCTAGTCTGACTAGTTGTCTCTATAGACCTTCTCTAGTCTGACTAGTTGACTAGTCTCTATATGCCTTCTCTAGTCTAACTAGTTGTCTCTATAGACCTTCTCTAGTCTGACTAGTTGTCTCTATAGACCTTCTCTAGTCTGACTAGTTGTCTCTATAGACCTTCTCTAGTCTGACTAGTTGTCTCTATAGACCTTCTCTCGTCTGACTAGTTGACTAGTCTCTATAGACCTTCTCTAGTCTGACTAGTTGTCTCAATAGACCTTCTCTAGTCTGACTATTTGTCTCAATAGACCTTCTCTAGTCTGACTAGTTGTCTCTATAGACCTTCTCTAATCTGACTAGTTGACTTGTCTCTATATACCTTCTCTAGTCTAACTAGTTGTCTCTATAGACCTTCTCTAGTCTGACTAGTTGTCTCTATAGACCTTCTCTAGTCTGACTAGTTGTTTCTATAGACCTTCTCTAGTCTGACTAGTTGACTAGTCTATATATACCTTCTCTAGTCTGACTAGTTGTCTCAATAGACCTTCTCTAGTCTGACTAGTTGTCTCAATAGACCTTCTCTAGTCTGACTAGTTGTCTCTATAGACCTTCTCTAGTCTGACTAGTTGTCTCTATAGACCTTCTCTAGTCTGACTAGTTGTCTCTATAGACCTTCTCTAGTCTGACTAGTTGACTAGTCTCTATAGACCTTCTCTAGTCTGACTAGTTGTCTCTATAGACCTTCTCTAGTCTGACTAGTTGTCTCTATAGACCTTCTCTCGTCTGACTAGTTGACTAGTCTCTATAGACCTTCTCTAGTCTGACTAGTTGTCTCTATAGACCTTCTCTAGGCTGACTAGTTGACTTGTCTCTATATACCTTCTCTAGTCTAACTAGTTGTCTCTATAGACCTTCTCTAGTCTGACTAGTTGTCTCTATAGACCTTCTCTAGTCTGACTAGTTGTCTCTATAGACCTTCTCTAGTCTGACTAGTTGTCTCTATAGACCTTCTCTCGTCTGACTAGTTGACTAGTGTCTATAGACCTTCTCTAGTCTGACTAGTTGTCTCTATAGACCTTCTCTAGTCTGACTAGTTGTCTCTATAGACCTTCTCTAGTCTGACTAGTTGACTAGTCTCTATATGCCTTCTCTAGTCTAACTAGTTGTCTCTATAGACCTTCTCTAGTCTGACTAGTTGTCTCTATAGACCTTCTCTAGTCTGACTAGTTGTCTCTATAGACCTTCTCTAGTCTGACTAGTTGTCTCTATAGACCTTCTCTCGTCTGACTAGTTGACTAGTCTCTATAGACCTTCTCTAGTCTGACTAGTTGTCTCAATAGACCTTCTCTAGTCTGACTATTTGTCTCAATAGACCTTCTCTAGTCTGACTAGTTGTCTCTATAGACCTTCTCTAGTCTGACTAGTTGTCTCTATAGACCTTCTCTAATCTGACTAGTTGACTAGTCTCTAAAGACCTTCTCTAGTCTGACTAGTTGTCTCTATAGACCTTCTCTAGTCTGACTGGTTGTCTCTATAGACCTTCTCTAGTCTGACTAGTTGACTCTATAGACCTTCTCTAGTCTGACTAGTTGACTTGTCTCTATATACCTTCTCTAGTCTAACTAGTTGTCTCTATAGACCTTCTCTAGTCTGACTAGTTGTCTCTATAGACCTTCTCTAGTCTGACTATTTGTCTCTATAGACCTTCTCTAGTCGGACTAGTTGACTTGTCTATATAGACCTTCTCTCGTCTGACTAGTTGACTAGTCTCTATAGACCTTCTCTAGTCTGACTAGTTGTCTCTATAGACCTTCTCTAGTCTGACAAGTTGTCTCTATAGACCTTCTCTAGTCTGACTAGTTGTCTCTATAGACCTTCTCTAGTCTGACTAGTTGACTAGTCTCTATATGCCTTCTCTAGTCTAACTAGTTGTCTCTATAGACCTTCTCTAGTCTGACTAGTTGTCTCTATAGACCTTCTCTAGTCTGACTAGTTGTCTCTATAGACCTTCTCTCGTCTGACTAGTTGACTAGTCTCTATAGACCTTCTCTAGTCTGACTAGTTGTCTCTATAGACCTTCTCTAGTCTGACTAGTTGTCTCTATATACCTTCTCTAGTCTGACTAGTTGTCTCTATAGACCTTCTCTAGTCTGACTAGTTGACTAGTCTCTATATACCTTCTCTAGTCTGATGAGTTGTCTCTATAGACCTTCTCTAGTCTGACTAGTTGTCTCTATAGACCTTCTCTAGTCTGACTAGTTGTCTCTATAGACCTTCTCTAGTCTGACTAGTTGTCTCTATATACCTTCTCTAGTCTGACTAGTTGTCTCTATAGACCTTCTCTAGTCTGACTAGTTGACTAGTCTCTATAGACCTTCTCTAGTCTGACTAGTTGTCTCTATAAACCCTCTCTAGTCTGACTAGTTGTCTCGAAAAACCCTCTCTAGTCAGACTAGTTGTCTCTATAAACCTTCTCTAGTCTGACTAGTTGTCTCTATAGACCTTCTCTAGTCTGACTAGTTGTCTCTATAAACCTTCTCTAGTCTGACTAGTTGACTAGTCTCTATAGACCTCTAGTCTGACTAGTTGACTCTATAGACCTTCTCTAGTTGACTAGTTGACTCTATAGAACTTCTCTAGTCTGACTAGTTGACTCTATAGACCTTCTCTAGTCTGACTAGTGGACTCGTCTCTATATACCTTCTCTAGTCTGACTAGTTGACTATAGACCTTCTCTAGTTGACTAGTTGACTCTATATAACTTCTCTAGTCTGACTAGTTGTCTCTATAGACCTTCTCTAGTCTGACTATTTGTCTCTATAGACCTTCTCTAGTTTGACTCTATAGACCTTCTCTATTTCGACTTAGTTGTCTCTATAGACCTTCTCTAGTCTGACTAGTTGACTCTATAGACCTTCTCTAGTCTGACTAGTTGTCTCTATAAACCTTCTCTAGTCTGACTAGTTGACTAGTCTCTATAGACCTTCTCTAGTTTGACTAGTTGTCTATATAGACCTTCTCTAGTCTGACTAGTTGTCTCAATAGACCTTCTCTAGTCTGACTAGTTGTCTCTATAGACCTTCTCTAGTTTGACTCTATAGACCTTCTCTAGTTTGACTAGTTGTCTCTATAGACCTTCTCTAGTCTGACTAGTTGACTCTATAGACCTTCTCTAGTCTGACTAGTTTACTCTATAGACCTTATCTAGTCTGACTAGTTGACTCGATAAACTTTCTCTAGTCCTACTAGTTGACTCTATAGAACTTATCTAGTCTGACTAGTTCACTCTATAGACCTTCTCTAGTCAGACTAATTGTCTCTATAAACCCTCTCTAGTCTGACTAGTTGTCTCTATAAACCTTCTCCAGTCTGACTAGTTGTCTCTATAGACCTCTAGTCAGACTAGTTGTCTCTATAAACCCTCTCTAGTCTGACTAGTTGTCTCGAAAAACCCTCTCTAGTCAGACTAGTTGTCTCTATAAACCTCTTGTCTGACTAGTTGTCTCTATAGACCTCTTGTCTGACTAGTTGTCTCTATAGACCTCTAGTCAGACTAGTTGTCTCTATAAACCTTCTCTAGTCTGACTAGTTGTCTCTATAAACCTTCTCTAGTCGGACTAGTTGTCTCTATAGACCTCTAGTCAGACTAGTTGTCTCTATAAACCTTCTCTAGTCAGACTAGTTGTCTCTATAAACCTTCTCTAGTCTGACTAGTTGTCTCTATAAACCTTCTCTAGTCTGACTAGTTGTCTCTATAGACCTCTAGTCAGACTAGTTGTCTCTATAAAAACTCTCTAGTCTGACTAGTTGTCTCTATAAACCTTCTCTAGTCAGACTAGTTGTCTCTATAAACCCTCTCTAGTCTGACTAGTTGTCTCTATAAACCCTCTCTAGTCTGACTAGTTGTCTCTATAAACCTTCTCTAGTCGGACTAGTTGTCTCTATAGAACTCTAGTCAGACTAGTTGTCTCTATAAACCTTCTCTAGTCAGACTAGTTGTCTCTATAGACCTCTAGTCAGATTAGTTGTCTCTATAAACCTTCTCTAGTCAGACTAGTTGTCTCTATAAACCTTCTCTAGTCTGACTAGTTGTCTCTATAAACCTTCTCTAGTCTGACTAGTTGTCTCTATAGACCTCTAGTCAGACTAGTTGTCTCTATAAAAACTCTCTAGTCTGACTAGTTGTCTCTATAAACCTTCTCTAGTCAGACTAGTTGTCTCTATAAACCCTCTCTAGTCTGACTAGTTGTCTCTATAAACCCTCTCTAGTCTGACTAGTTGTCTCTATAAACCCTCTCTAGTCTGACTAGTTGTCTCTATAAACCTTATCTAGTCAGACTAGTTGTCTCTATAAACCCTCTCTAGTCTGACTAGTTGTCTCTATAGACCTCTTGTCTGACTAGTTGTCTCTATAAACCCTCTCTAGTCTGACTAGTTGTCTCTATAAACCTTCTCTAGTCAGACTAGTTGTCTCTATAGACCTCTAGTCAGACTAGTTGTCTCTATAAACCTTCTCTAGTCAGACTAGTTGTCTCTATAGACCTCTAGTCAGACTAGTTGTCTCTATAAACCTTCTCTAGTCTGACTAGTTGTCTCTATAAACCCTCTCTAGTCAGACTAGTTGTCTCTATAAACCCTTTCTAGTCAGACTAGTTGTCTCTATAAACCTTCTCTAGTCTGACTAGTTGTCTCTATAAACCCTCTCTAGTCAGACTAGTTGTCTCTATAAACCCTTTCTAGTCAGACTAGTTGTCTCTATAGACCTTCTATAGTCTGAGAGTGAACTGGGCAGTCTGGCAGGGGTTCCCACGGTTGAATCTAGTTGATGATCCCTGGCATGGTAAACAGTTACTCTACAAACACACACCCACAGAGCAAATTCCATCCTTTATTGTTTTTACAGGAAACACATCCATGCTGCCTCTTAAGTGTATGTGCTAAGGCTGTGTGTGTGTATGTGCTAAGGCTGTGTGTGTGTGTGTGCTAAGGCTGTGTGTGTGTGTGTGAGTGTTCAGGCTGTGTATGTTCAGGCTGTGTGTGTGTGTGCTAAGGCTGTGTGTGTGTGTGTGTGTTCAGGCTGTGTGTGTGTGTGTGTGTGTGTGTGTGTGTGTGTGTGTGTGTGTGTGTGTGTGTGTGTGTGTGTGTGTGTGTGTGTGTGTGTGTGTGTGTTCAGGCTGTGTGTGTGGACAGTGTGTGTAGGACAGTAGTGAGAACAGACAGGAATGCTCTCAGAGCTGTCTGGTCTCCTGGATGCTGTCTCATTACCACTAGCAAGCCTTTTCCCTCCTTCTCCCCTCTTCCTCTCCTCCTTCTCCCCCTCTTCCTCTCCCTCCTTCTCCCCCTCCCCCTCTTCCTCTCCCTCCTTCTCCCTCCTCCCCTCTTCCTCTCCCTCCCCCCCTCCTTCTCCCCCTCTTCCTCTCCCTCTTCCTCTTTCTCTCCCTCCCCCTCTCCCTCCTCCTCCTCCTCCTCCTCTCCCTCTCCTCCAGTGTGTAGTAGTTCTGCCAGTATGAGTGTGTGTGGTGTCTTTGTAGAGATGTGTGAGGTGTGTGTGTAGAGGTACACCCTCCAGGGGTGTGTGTTTGGGGGGGTGAAAGCCAGCGTCTGGATGTTGACCAGCTGTAGCGCCACCTGCAGGCCCTCAGGGGAACAGCGGGGAACAGGACACGCCACACACACCTAGAAAATAACAAAGAAATTGTCACAGACACCTAAAGAAAACAGAACCAGAAGGCAACTGTTACCCCTGTGTGTAATACTAAACACTGACAGTAGATGGTACTTCCTGTCTCTCTGTGTGTAATACTGAACACTGACAGTAGAAGGTACTTCCTGTCTCTCTGTGTGTAATACTGAAACACTGTGACAGTTGATGGTACTTCCTGTCTCTCTGTGTGTAATACTAAAACACTGACAGCTGATGGTACTTCCTGTCTCTCTGTGTGTAATACTGAAACACTGTGACAGTTGATGGTACTTCCTGTCTCTCTGTATGTAATACTAAAACACTGACAGTTGATGGTACTTCCTGTCTCTCTGTGTGTAATACTAAAACACTGACAGTTGATGGTACTTCCTGTCTCTCTGTATGTAATACTAAAAACTGACAGTTGATGGTACTTCCTGTCTCTCTGTGTGTAATACTAAAACACTGACAGCTGATGGTACTTCCTGTCTCTCTGTGTGTAATACTGAAACACTGTGACAGTTGATGGTACTTCCTGTCTCTCTGTATGTAATACTAAAACACTGACAGTTGATGGTACTTCCTGTCTCTCTGTGTGTAATACTAAAACACTGACAGTTGATGGTACTTCCTGTCTCTCTGTATGTAATACTAAAACACTGACAGTTTATGGTACTTCCTGTCTCTCTGTATGTAATACTAAAACACTGACAGTTGATGGTACTTCCTGTCCCTCTGTGTGTAATACTAAAACACTGACAGTTGATGGTACTTCCTGTCTCTCTGTATGTAATACTAAAACACTGACAGTTGGTGGTACTTCCTGTCTCTCTGTGTGTAATACTGAAACACTGTGACAGTTGATGGTACTTCCTGTCTCTCTGTATGTAATACTAAAATACTGACAGTTGATGGTACTTCCTGTCTCTCTGTATGTAATACTAAAACACTGACAGTTGATGGTACTTCCTGTCTCTCTGTATGTAATACTAAAACACTGACAGTTGATGGTACTTCCTGTCTCTCTGTGTGTAATACTAAAACACTGTGACAGTTGATGGTACTTCCTGTCTCTCTGTATGTAATACTAAAATACTGACAGTTGATGGTACTTCCTGTCTCTCTGTATGTAATACTAAAACACTGACAGTTGATGGTACTTCCTGTCTCTCTGTATGTAATACTAAAACACTGACAGTTGATGGTACTTCCTGTCTCTCTGTGTGTAATACTAAAACACTGTGACAGTTGATGGTACTTCCTGTCTCTCTGTGTGTAATACTAAAACACTGTGACAGTTGATGGTACTTCCTGTCTCTCTGTGTGTAATACTAAAACACTGTGACAGTTGATGGTACTTCCTGTCTCTCTGTGTGTGTCACTAGCAGGAGTTGCAGAGTTACCAAGTGACTGTTGGCCGATATTAGCTTCTGTATCTTACAATTGTTCTAATATCCTGTTTTTCGACAAATTACTGTACACACACACACCTCCAGACACGCCCCCTTCTCCAGCTGCAGCCACAGGCGTTGAAACTCCTCAGGGGTCAGAGCTGGAGACACAGACAGACTCAGAGCTCCACTACTGCAGTCTGGAGATCGGGGAGGAAGAGAGAGAGATGGGGGAGGAAGAGAGAGAGATGGGGGAGGAAGAGATGGGGGAGGAAGAGAGAGAGATGGGGGAGGAAGAGAGAGATGGGGGAGGAAGAGAGAGAGATGGGGGGAGGAAGAGAGAGAGATGGGGGAGGAAGAGAGAGAGATGGGGGAGGAAGAGAGAGAGATGGGGAGGAAGAGAGAGATGGGGGAGGAAGAGAGAGAGATGGGGGAGGAAGAGAGATGGGGGAGGAAGAGAGAGAGATGGGGGAGGAAGAGAGATGAGGATGGGGGAAGAGAGAGATGGGGAGGAAGAGAGAGATGGGGGGAGGAAGAGAGAGAGATGGGGGAGGAAGAGAGAGAGATGGGGGAGGAAGAGAGAGAGATGGGGAGGGAAGGAAGGAAGAGAGAGATGGGGAGGAAGAGAGAGAGATGGGGGAGGAAGAGAGAGAGATGGGGAGGAAGAGAGAGAGATGGGGAGGAAGAGAGAGAGAGATGGGGGAGGAAGAGAGAGATGGGGAGGAAGAGAGAGATGGGGGTGGAAGAGAGAGATGATGGAGGAAGAGAGAGAGAGATGGGGATGGGGGAGGAAGAGAGAGATGGGGAGGAAGAGAGATGGGGAGGAAGAGAGAGATGGGGGAGGAAGAGAGAGAGATGGGGGAGGAAGAGAGAGAGATGGGGGAGGAAGAGAGAGAGATGGGGGAGGAAGAGAGAGAGAGAGATGGGGGAGGAAGAGAGAGAGATGGGGGAGGAAGAGAGAGATGGGGGAGGAAGAGAGAGAGATGGGGAGGAAGAGAGAGAGATGGGGGAGGAAGAGAGAGATGGGGAGGAAGAGAGATGGGGGAGGAAGAGAGAGAGATGGGGGAGGAAGAGAGAGATGGGGAGGAAGAGAGAGATGGGGGAGGAAGAGAGAGATGGGGGAGGAAGAGAGAGATGGGGGAGGAAGAGAGAGAGATGGGGGAGGAAGATGGGGGAGGAAGAGAGATGGGGAGGAAGAGAGATGGGGGAGGAAGAGGGATGGGGGGAGGAAGAGATGGGGGAGGAAGAGAGATGGGGGAGGAAGAGAGAGATGGGGAGGAAGAGAGAGATGGGGGAGGAAGAGAGAGATGGGGAGGAAGAGAGAGATGGGGGAGGAAGGAGAGAGATGGGGGAGGAAGAAGAGAGATGGGGGAAGGAAGAGAGATGGGGGAGGAAGAGATGGGGGAGGAAGAGAGATGGGGGGAGGAAGAGAGAGATGGGGGAGGAAGAGAGAGATGGGGAGGAAGAGAGAGAGATGGGGGAGGAAGAGAGAGAGATGGGGAGGAAGAGAGAGATGGGGAGGAAGAGAGAGAGATGGGGGAGGAAGAGAGATGGGGAGGAAGAGAGAGAGATGGGGGAGGAGAGAGATGGGGGAGGAAGAGAGAGATGGGGGAGGAAGAGAGAGATGGGGAGGAAGAGAGAGATGGGGGAGGAAGAGAGAGATGGGGAGGAAGAGAGAGATGGGGAGGAAGAGAGAGAGATGGGGAGGAAGAGAGAGGATGGGGGGAGGAAGAGAGAGAGAGAGGGGGGAGGAAGAGAGAGATGGGGAGGAAGAGAGATGGAGGAAGAGATGATGGGGGAGGAAGAGAGATGGGGAGGAAGAGAGAGATGGGGGAGGAAGAGAGATGGGGAGGAAGAGAGAGAGATGGGGGAGGGAGGAGATGGGGAGGAAGAGAGAGATGGGGGAGGAAGAGAGAGATGGGGGAGGAAGAGAGAGAGATGGGGGAGGAAGAGAGAGATGGGGAGGAAGAGAGAGAGATGGGGGAGGAAGAGAGAGAGATGGGGGAGGAAGAGAGAGATGGGGAGGAAGAGAGAGAGAGATGGGGAGGAAGAGAGAGAGATGGGGAGGAAGAGAGAGATGGGGAGGAAGAGAGATGGGAAGGAGAGAGAGATGGGGAGGAAGAGAGAGAGAGATGGGGGAGGAAGAGAGAGAGATGGGGAGGAAGAGAGAGAGATGGGGGAGGAAGAGAGAGATGGGGGAGAAGAGAGATGGGGAGGAAGAGAGAGATGGGGGAGGAAGAGAGAGATGGGGGAGGAAGAGATGGGGGAGAGATGGGGGAGGAAGAGAGAGAGATGGGGGAGGAGGAAGAGATGGGGGAGGAAGAGAGGGGGAGGAAGAGAGAGAGATGGGGGAGGAAGAGAGAGAGATGGGGAGGAAGAGAGAGAGATGGGGGAGGAAGAGATGGGGAGGAAGAGAGATGGGGAGGAAGAGAGATGAGATGGGGGAGGAAGAGAGAGATGATGGGGAGGAAGAGAGAGAGATGGGGAGGAAGAGAGAGAGATGGGGGAGGAAGAGAGAGATGATGGGGAGGAAGATGAGGAGAGAGATGGGGGAGGAAGAGAGATGGGGAGGAAGAGAGAGATGGGGGAGGAAGAGAGAGAGAGATGGGGAGGAAGAGAGAGATGGGGAGGAAGAGAGAGATGGGGGGAAGGAGAGAGAGATGGGGGAGGAAGAGAAGAGAGATGGGGGAGGAAGAGAGAGAGATGGGGGAGGAAGAGAGAGAGATGGGGGAGGAAGAGAGAGAGATGGGGGAGGAAGAGAGAGAGATGGGGAGGAAGAAGAGAGATGGGGGAGGAAGAGAGAGAGAGATGGGGGAGGAAGAGAGATGGGGGAGGAAGAGAGAGAGATGGGGGAGGAAGAGAGAGATGAGAGGAAGAGGAAGAGATGTTTAGGAAAACACACAGCCATTGGTGATGAATGTTTTTCCCAGCAGCAGACAGACGATCACCTTGAAGGTGGGGGTCTCCTGGTGTAGTAGGGGTCATGGCTTCAGCGTTAGAGGTCAGGGTGTTGGGGGTCAGTGTGGAGGGCTTGGGGGTCGCGGGGTCAGAGTTCCCCACAGTAGAGGCTCCGAGGGTTAGAGGCTCCAAGGTATTGAAACTGGATGCCCATTGGCTGATGGGCTCAGGGGGCCGTCCAATCAGAGGCCCCAGAGAGGGGTCTGACCGTCGTCCACCCTGGAGGACCTGACGGACCTCCTCAATCCCACAATGCAACAGCCGGTAGTACAGCAGGGCCTGGTCACGCACACACATGTCCACTTCCTCCTCTGAAACACACAGATAGTTGTTCATGTGAAGCATACCAAATATATTCCTATATTAATTAACTATGTGGTGTGAGTGTGTACCTATGCAATGGTGTGTACGTTAGGGCTGGGCAAAATAAATATATCACAGAATATTTAAAACTGATGTCATGACGGTATTTTTATATTTGAATTTTCAAAAAGATTTATGAGCAGTGAGTGATCTCAGGGTGCTTTATGAGTAGTGAGTAGTGATCTCAGGGTGCTTTATGAGTAGTGAGTGATCTCAGGGTGCTTTATGAGAAGTGAGTGATCTCAGGGTGCTTTATGAGAAGTGAGTGATCTCAGGGTGCTTTATGAGTAGTGAGTGATCCCAGGGTGCTTTATGAGTAGTGAGTGATCTCAGGGTGCTTTATGAGTAGTGAGTGATCTCAGGGTGCTTTATGAGTAGTGAGTGATCTCAGGGTGCTTTATGAGAAGTGAGTGATCTCAGGGTGCTTTAAGAGTAGTGAGTGATCTCAGGGTGCTTTATGAGTAGTGAGTGATCCCAGGGTGCTTTACGAGTAGTGAGTGTTCCCAGGGTGCTTTATGAGTAGTGAGTGTTCCCAGGGTGCTTTATGAGTAGTGAGTAGTGATCCCAGGGTGCTTTATGAGTAGTGAGTAGTGATCCCAGGGTGCTTTATGAGTAGTGAGTGACCTGAGGGTGCTTTATGAGTAGTGAGTGATCCCAGGGTGCTTTATGAGTAGTGAGTGATCCCAGGGTGCTTTATGAGTAGTGAGTGATCCCAGGGTGCTTTATGAGTAGTGAGTGATCCCAGGGTGCTTTATGAGTAGTGAGTGATCCTAAGGTGCTTTATGAGTAGTGATGTATGTAGCTAACATATTAATGCTTCGCCTATTCCTCTGATTTAGAAGAGACTGTTGCACAAACAACATGCTGATTTCGGTCGACACCAGTGGTACTATTTAAGAAAGGTCCAGTGTCCTGAGGTCCAGTGTCCTGAGGTCCAGTGGCCTGAGGTCCAGTGTCCTGAGGTCCAGTGGCCTGAGGTCCGGTGTCCTGAGGTCCGGTGTCCTGAGGTCCTGAGGTCCAGTGTCCTGTGGTCCAGTGGCCTGAGGTCCGGTGTCCTGAGGTCCAGTGTCCTGAGGTCCGGTGTCCTGAGGTCCGGTGTCCTGAGGTCCAGTGTCCTGAGGTCCGGTGTCCTGAGGTCCGGTGTCCTGAGGTCCGGTGTCCTGAGGTCCAGTGTCCTGAGGTCCGGTGTCCTGAGGTCCGGTGTCCTGAGGTCCGGTGTCCTGAGGTCCAGTGTCCTGAGGTCCAGTGTCCTGCGGTCCGGTGGCCTGAGGTCCGGTGGCCTGAGGTCCGGTGTCCTGAGGTCCGGTGTCCTGAGGTCCAGTGTCCTGAGGTCCAGTGTCCTGAGGTCCAGTGTCCTGAGGTCCAGTGTCCTGAGGTCCTGAGGTCCGGTGTCCTGAGGTCCAGTGTCCTGAGGTCCAGTGTCCTGAGGTCCAGTGTCCTGCGGTCCGGTGGCCTGAGGTCCGGTGTCCTGAGGTCCGGTGTCCTGAGGTCCGGTGTCCTGAGGTCCAGTGTCCTGAGGTCCGGTGTCCTGAGGTCCAGTGTCCTGAGGTCCAGTGTCCTGAGGTCCAGTGTCCTGCAGTCCGGTGTCCTGCGGTCCGGTGTCCTGAGGTCCGGTGTCCTGCGGTCCGGTGTCCTGAGGTCCGGTGTCCTGAGGTCCAGTGTCCTGAGGTCCAGTGTCCTGAGGTCCGGTGTCCTGAGGTCCAGTGTCCTGAGGTCCAGTGTCCTGAGGTCCAGTGTCCTGAGGTCCGGTGTCCTGAGGTCCAGTGTCCTGAGGTCCAGTGTCCTGAGGTCCGGTGGCCTGAGGTCCAGTGGCCTGAGGTCCAGTGTCCTGAGGTCCTGTGTCCTGAGGTCCAGTGTCCTGAGGTCCGGTGTCCTGAGGTCCAGTGGCCTGAGGTCCAGTGGCCAGAGGTCCAGTGTCCTGAGGTCCAGTGTCCTGCGGTCCAGTGTCCTGCGGTCCAGTGTCCTGAGGTCCGGTGTCCTGAGGTCCGGTGTCCTGAGGTCCGGTGTCCTGAGGTCCAGTGGCCTGAGGTCCAGTGTCCTGAGGTCCTGTGTCCTGAGGTCCAGTGTCCTGAGGTCCGGTGTCCTGAGGTCCAGTGGCCTGAGGTCCAGTGGCCAGAGGTCCAGTGTCCTGAGGTCCTGAGGTCCAGTGTCCTGCGGTCCAGTGTCCTGCGGTCCAGTGTCCTGAGCTCCAGTGTCCTGAGGTCCGGTGTCCTGAGGTCCGGTGTCCTGAGGTCCGGTGTCCTGAGGTCCGGTGGCCTGAGGTCCAGTGTCCTGAGGTCCAGTGTCCTGAGGTCCTGAGGTCCGGTGTCCTGAGGTCCTGAGGTCCGGTGTCCTGAGGTCCAGTGTCCTGAGGTCCAGTGTCCTGAGGTCCAGTGGCCTGAGGTCCAGTGGCCTGAGGTCCAGTGTCCTGAAGTCCGGTGTCCTGAGGTCCGGTGTCCTGACGTCCAGTGTCCTGACGTCCAGTGTCCTGAGGTCCAGTGTCCTGAGGTCCAGTGTCCTGAGGTCCAGTGCCTGAGGTCCAGTGGCCTGAGGTCCAGTGTCCTGAGGTCCGGTGTCCTGAGGTCCGGTGTCCTGAGGTCCGGTGTCCTGAGGTCCAGTGGCCTGAGGTCCAGTGGCCTGAGGTCCGTGTCCTGAGGTCCGTGTCCTGAGGTCCGGTGTCCTGAGGTCCGGTGTCCTGAGGTCCTGAGGTCCGGTGTCCTGAGGTCCTGAGGTCCAGTGTCCTGAGGTCCAGTGTCCTGAGGTCCAGTGTCCTGAGGTCCGGTGTCCTGAGGTCCGGTGTCCTGAGGTCCTGTGTCCTGAGGTCCAGTGTCCTGAGGTCCAGTGTCCTGAGGTCCAGTGGCCTGAGGTCCGGTGGCCTGAGGTCCGGTGGCCTGAGGTCCGGAGGGACATCGTCCTTTATCGGCGCCGTGGTACAGCGTAGTAACAAACATATTATTTTGAATGTAAACATGTGCGACATTGCATCAACATTCCGTCCGTCACTGAACGGACAGAACGTCACTGAACGGTCAGAACGTCACGGAACGGTCAGAACGTCACTGAACGGTCAGAACGTCACTGAACGGTCAGAACGTCACTGAACGGTCAGAACGTCACTGAACGGACAGAACGTCACTGAACGGTCAGAACGTCACTGAACGGTCAGAACGTCACTGAACGGTCAGAACGTCACTGAACGGACAGAACGTCACTGAACGGACAGAACGTCACTGAACGGACAGAACGTCACTGAACGGACAGAACGTCACTGAACGGACAGAACGTCACTGAATGGACAGAACGTCACTGAACGGACAGAACGTCACTGAACGGTCAGAACGTCACTGAACGGACAGAACGTCACTGAATGGACAGAACGTCACTGAACGGACAGAACGTCACTGAACGGACAGAACGTCACTGAACGGACAGAACGTCACTGAATGGACAGAACGTCACTGAATGGACAGAACGTCACTGAATGGACAGAACGTCACTGAACGGACAGAACGTCACTGAACGGACAGAACGTCACTGAACGGACAGAACGTCACTGAACGGTCAGAACGTCACTGAACGGACAGAACGTCACTGAACGGTCAGAACGTCACTGAACGTCACTGTTGGCCATCTTCCTGTATAAGTCACTCTGGGCCTTGCCCTGCAGTAATGAGAGAAATTACACTTCCTGTCTACAGGCTTTGACCTTTGGCACAAATGGTGTGAGAGCAACTCTGAGACACTGGTGCTGGTGTTCATTGGTGAGCCTCGTGAGGTATTTGTTTTTACTGAAGTTAATTGTGGAGAAGGCTGATTCACAGCTGTATGTGTGAATAGGTAGGCCGTCATTGTAAATGAGAATTTGTTCTTAAAATAAAGGTTAAATAAAAAAAATAAAATGTGGAGCCAAACATGGTCAGGATGTATAGTGGCAGTTTCTTGAGGAACGTCAGCTGCACCAGCGTTCCCCAGGAAGTGACATGTTCACCAGCCTCAAAGACACGTTTTATTGCAGCTCAATGAACTCCATCTTCTGTGATGTAACATCTACCCATCTGAACATCTATTTTGTTTCTTCTGACAACGTTGTCACATTTGTGACCATGATGAGGTCATCAAAACGAGCCTTGACGTTCTCCATCAGCTACTGGATGTAATCAACGCGGTTGGCAACATCTTTGTCTCCCTGCTTTGCACCAGAAGATCGGGGAAGTGGACAAGTTCTCTCTGAAGATCATTCTTGAAAAGCTCCAATTTCTTCTGGAAAGCCCAGACTGCTGTTATCATATCACACACTGTGTGGTCCAGTCCCTGCAGCTTAACGTTCAGTTGATTAAGGTGTGATGTAATGTCTGTCAAAATAGGGATGATTGTAGGGATGATGTTGCTCTCAAAGTTGATCAGTTTCATCATTGTTGTCATGACCTCAGAATACTCTTCTCCCAGACAGGCACACAGGACAGATTGATGTTTGATTCAGTGAAATGATGTCAGTTCAGGATGCTACAGACTCACTGCATATCAGGCACATTGGTTTGGTACTAGTTGCAGGGAGAATTAATAAATACTGTTCAGTCCACTTGTCTTCGAACATACGGTTGTCAGAGTGAACAAGCCAAATTAACAAAGATACTGATATCTCAACTCTGTGATATTTACAGTTGAGCCGCGGTTAAATCTTTCTGTTTCTTTCTGCCTGCTTGTCCCAAGGTTCCGCAGAGGATATTTGCATTAATGTGTCATTTGATTGGGTAAAGACGCGGCCTCTCGTATTTGCATATAACCACGCAATTGGATGAGACGGGGCCACTAGTAGAGGTGGGTGTTGCTATGAGACAGAGAGGTTGTTGAGTTAAAGAGGCCGCTGCCCACTGTTGATTTTATTTATTTAAAGCTGTCTAAAAAATAATGTATTGACTTTTATATAACAAAAATGCAATGTTGTCACGTCCGGATTGACCCTTCTCTGGGTCCAGACCCGCGCACCGCGGCCCCCAAGTTGAGTGTGGCTGGTCTACACCATCACTGGTATTATCCGGCTGTATGGCTAGTTACGTTTGCTCTGACTCAGTACATTTATTAGCTAGCTAGCGATTTGCATTAGCGATTAGCGGCTAACTAGACATCAGCTCAACTTGTTAACCTCTTGAAACTAGGTGGCACTATTTTTATTTCTGGAAAAATAACGTTCCCAAAGTAAACAGCCTATTTCTCAGGACCAGATGCTAGAATATGCATATAATTGACAGCTTAGGATAGAAAGCACTCTAAAGTTTCCAAAACTGTAAAAAATATTGTCTGTGAGTATAACAGAACTGATATTGCAGGCGAAACCCTGAGGAAAATCCAATCAGGAAATGCCTATCCTCCATTTAAAGGGATATCAACCAGATTCCTTTTTCTACGTCTTCCCTAAGGTGTCTACAGCCTTTAGACGTAGTTTCACGCCTTTAAGTTGAAGAATGAGCGTAAACGAGCACATCGCGTAAGTGGCCAGCTGATGGCTCTCAGAGTGATTCTTGCGTAAAATACAGAGGTAGTCATTATTCCTCTCGCTCCTACTGAAAAGCCAACTGTCCCGGTGGATATATTATCGAATAGATATTTGAAAAACACCCTGAGGATTGATTATAAAAAACGTTTGCCATGTTTCTGTCGATATTATGGATATAATTTGGATTTTTTTTTTGGCGTTGTCGTGACCGCAATT